>NW_022631159.1:2020293-2227402 GCF_010015895.1 Lontra canadensis
ATTTTATTTATTTATTTGACAGAGATCACAAGTAGGCAGAGAGGCAGTCAGAGAGAGAGAGAGAGGGAAGCAGGCTCCCTGCCAAGCAGAGAGCCTGATGCAGGGCTCGATCCAAGGACCCCAGGATCATGACCTGAGCTGAAGGTAGAGGCTCAACCCACCGAACCACCCAGGTGTCCCAGTTTCTTCAATTTTTACATTTGCTTCTTTCAGTGATGTATCTTTACCAGGTGAAATGAGGCAGAAAATTTTCTAATAAAAAGAATTTAATATATTGTTGTCTGCTGATTTTTTTTTAAGATTGTATTTATTTGGGAGAAAGAGCACAAGCAGTGGGAGAGGCAGGCAGAGGGAGAGCAGGCTCCCCACTGAGCAAGGAGCCCGATGTGGGGCTCCATACCAAGACTCTGGGATCATGATCTGAGCTGAAGGCAGATGTCTAACTGACTGAGCCTCCCAGGCATTCCATCTGCTGATTTTTTTTTTTTTTAACATTTAATTTATTTATTTGACAGCACAAGCATGGGGAGCAGCAGGCAGAGGAGGGGAAGAAGCAGGCTCCTTGCTCAGTGGGAAGCTTAATGTGGGGTTCCATCTCAGGACCCATGGGATCATCCATGACCTGAGTTGAAGGCAGACACTTAACTGACTGAACCACCCAGGACCTCCTGTCTGCTGATTTTTTTTTTTAATTTTTAATTTTAGTTATTTATTTGACAGAGATAAAGAGAGAACACAAACAAGGGGAGCAGCAGGCAGAGGGAGAGGGAGAAACAGGTTCACCGCTGAGCAAGGAGCCAGATGCGGGGCTTGATCCCAGTACTCTGGGATCATGACCTGAGTTGAAGGCTGACACTTAACAGCTGAGCCACCCAGGTGCCCCATATCTGCTGATTTTTGTATTGAGTTTCTTATCTTTCTGAAAAATGGACCCCATAGCTTGGTGAAATAAAGGACAAGGCTGTTGAATCTTTCTTTTTTAAAAAAAATTTTTAAATTATGTTATTTTTAAGATTTATTTGTTTGTCAGAAAGAGAAGAGAGAAGAGAGCACAAGCAAGGGGAGTGGCAGAGGGAGAAGCAGGCTCTCCACTAAGCAAGGAGTCCAACTCCAAACTCCATCTCAGGACTCTTTATTAAAGATTTATTTATTTATTTGAGAGAGAAAGAAACATGAGTGGGAGGGGCAGAGGGAGAGCAAGAGAGAATCTCAAGCAGACTCTGAGTGAGGAGCCCTACTCAGGGCTCGATCCCACAACCCTAAGATTGTGACCTGAGCAAAAACCAAGAGTCAGTTGCTTAACCAACTGCACTACCCAGGTGCCTCCAGCCAAATTCTTAATTATATTAGGAAAGAAGGAAAATTTTTCTTAGAAATAAGTGGTAAGATTATTAATATTCTTTTTTTAAGGTCTTAAAATCCAGGTAACATACAGTGTAATACTAGTTTCAGGTGTACAATTTGTTGATTCACCACATTCTTTTTCTTTGTAGCAGTACAGTTGCTTTAGATTCTAGTGCAGAAGTTGATTCCTTTGTCAGATATTTTTTTTTTCTGTGTCTGCCAAGATGCTTAAAGTGAAATTGAATTTTCTCTAAATTTGATTTTAAATTGAATCCTCATTCACCATCATTATATTAGTCTGGGTAATTCCTGGGAAGTTTCCTTTCAAGGTTGCTAGTCTTACTGTATATATCTCAGTTCCTCCCTCAGAGTGTATACTAAAAATTATTAGTCCTATTTAAAACAGGATGGCTTAGGAATTGTTTCTTTATGGCCTTGCAGCCAAATACATTTTCTGGGTTCCTTTCAAGCTGGGAAGGAAAGAAATAGGTCCATTTGTGACCACCCTTGGTGCTATGATCATATGTATTAACTGAGTATTTTATTCTCGGACCAGAGATGCCACTGGGAAAGAAGTGTATCGTCTTGCTCTTCAAACCAGGGAACAACACATCCGGAGAGACAAGGCTACTAGCAACATCTGTACAGCTCAGGTAGATCACATGCCTGCCTTGCCCACTGAATCGTTTAGAATCTACAGAAATGAGCTGCTCATGCATTCACTCAATTGTTCTTTCATCCGTTTACTACCTATTGGCCAGTGTTTGCATCAGAAATGGTGTGATCTTACTGGTAGAGAAGCCCTGTGGTCTTGTCAGAACCAAAATATAATGTATTTTCCTAGAGCTCTATGTACGAATATACGTGATACTTCATTGTTTCTAGCGTTCTTGGCCATTGGGCCAGGTCCATTATGGGTGGCATGCGACTGAGCACTTTCCTTAGGGTTGAAATGGAAGCCCTCTAGGAATGTGATGAGGAAGGCAACATGACTATGCTTGAGGGGTGATGAAGATTGACTGTTTGGTGGTGGTCGTGGGGTACTCTTGTTGGGGACTCAGGATAAACATTCCTGAAAGGATGGAATAAAAGAGGAGTAGCTTCCTAAGTTCCTGATGATTTTGGAAGTTGCCCAGGGTTCATATCAGAGGGAGTAGTGTTTGAGACCAGGCCAGTTTCTGGGCTTAGGTGGAGGATTCTTCCTGAGCAACCAGTCCATTCTAGATCCATCTTCTCCTTCAGGGTGAGAGAAAGAGCTCTCTTCGACATCTCAGTGGGCAATACAGTGCATTTTCTCTTAGGGCATTGGCTGAAAGCACCACCACCAGGTTTTAGAAAGACTCTCCAGGGGCAGTAGATAATAAGATCTTATATTTGGTTCTATAGCCTTTGGTCTTTGGACTAGTTTCCTCAGTAGGTTTTCTTGTCTTATTGCCTCAAAAAGGTGGCTGCTGCTTTTTAGTTAGTTAAGAGCTCTTCTGTTATCACAGGAAGGAGCCAGCTGTCAAGAGTTTTTCCTCTGTTGATAACAAATTGAACTTTATGTGATGCTATTACTTTCTGTAGTTTACCCCTCATTTGTTGAATTCCCTGCTTGCATATTTCCCCTTCCTTTGCAACTACTTATTGTTCCTCATTGTTCTGCTCATGTACTTGCAAAAGATATCTGTCTGGTTATAAATGCATTAAGGGGTTTTCTGCTTCAATGTTTGAAATTAATTTTACAGGTGAACTTGGGCTGAACAAAGGTCTCCATCTTTTTCAGCAATTATTAAAATGATGTTTGCCTTGGAAATAGCCCAACTCTGTCTTCTTTGATTTTTTTTTTTTGAAGATTTATTTGCTTGTTTACTTACTTATTTATTTATTTATTTAACAGAGATTGAGAGAGAGAAAGAGATAGTGAGAGAGGGAACATGAGCAGGGGAGTGGGGGAGGGAGAAGCAGGCTTCCTACAGAGCAGGGAGCCTGATGTGAGGCTTGATCTGAGGACCCTGGGATCATGACCTGAGCAGAAGGCAGATGCTTAACGACTGAGCCACCCAGGTGCCCCTTCTCTGATTCTTTTTTTTTAAAGATTTATTTATTTATTTTAGGGAAAGAGTTGGTGGGGGGCAAAGGAGTAGAGGGAGACAGGAGAGAAAATCCCAAGCAGACTCCACCACAGTGAGTGTGGAACCTGATGTGCTGCTCAATCCCAGGACCCTGAGGTCACGATCTGAGCTGAAAGCAAGAGTTGGACACTAACTGACTATGCCACCCAGATGCCCCTGTCTTCTCTGATTTTTATCTTCTCATTCTGGAAAGCTTCTGGCTATCCATTGTCTATTTCATTTCATGAATTTCTTTTCATAATTGGTTGCATAAAGCAGTTGCTCATAATTCCAGTGTCATTCTCTATAAGCATGTAATTAATGTTTTTTGTTAGGAGATGACTGATAATCTTTTGAGATGCTCCTTGAACACTATTGCCTTTAACTCCAGCTTTCTGCTTCCTTAGCGACTGCTCTGTGTTCTCGTGACTGCCTCTTTCCTCTTGAGTATAATAGGCTCCATGCTGGAATTGTCTTAATTGTGCACTGTTGGTAGTACAAAGCCTTTTTTTTTTTAATCTCTGAAAGTGTGTTATTGAATTCTTTTTAAAAATTATTTCTATAAACTTGTGATATTTCACAGACATCTGACTTTGCATCATGTCCTGTTCTTTATGTCTTCTTTTTTCTTGGGTTCTACTACCACAAGCAATTTTTTCATTAGCTTTTTCTAAAGTCATTGTGTTGAGGTATAATTTACATTTCATTAACTCTTTCAGTGAGCTATAACTCTACATAAAATTTGACCATTTAAAGAATACAGTTCAGTGGTTTTTAGTATTTTTGTGAAGTTGTGCAACCATCACTAGCATTTCATTTCTGAACATTGTCATCACCCCAAAAAGAAACCAGTTTATGAAGCAGTCACTCCCCATTCTTCTCCCCTCCCTGCAGCCCCTGAGAACTACTAATCTACTTTCTTCCTATATGTATTTGCCTATTCTGGACATTTCATATAAATGGGATTTTTACAGTATGTGGCCTTTTGTGCCTAGCTTCTTTCACTTAGCATAATGATTTCAAGGTTCATCCATATTGTGGTATGAATCATACTTATTTTTTTTTATGGATGAATATTGTCCCATTGTATGGACATGCCATATTTTGTTTATCCATTTATCAAGTGATGGATATTTGGGTTGTTTCCACTTTTAGGTATTTTGAGTAAAGCTGCTATGCACATTCACTTACAAGAGTTTATGGGGTCATATGTTTTCAGTTCTCTTAGGTATATATCCAGAAGTAGAATTACTACACCATTTTATTGACCCACATTGAACTTTTTGAAAAACTTCCAGACTGTTTTCCAAAGGGGTTCACCATTTTTTATTCCCTCCATCAGGGAATATTTTATTTGAGGATTGTAATTTCTCCACATTTTTGCCAATGCTTATTATTGCCTGTCTTTTCAGTTATAGCGATCCTAGTGAGTGTGAAGTGTTATCTCGTTGTGGTTTTAATATGCATTTCCCTTATAACTAATGATTTTGAGCAACTTTTAATTATGAGTTTTTGATTATACTTTTTTATTACTTTATTTAAGTATACTAGTTACGTTAAGTTTGTCCAGGTTATCCAGGAAATTTGAATTTTCTTGGTCTTTATTTCTTTGAACTTTGGAGTTCTAAAGCCTTTCTAAGATTTCTAAAAATGATTTTATATTTGTTGTCAATTTGTTGGCCAGTCACTTGATACAGTTTCCTCTTTGTGGAAAAGAACCATCTCTACATTATGCAAGATTGTTGTGATAAGAGGATTCCAGAGAATTCTGTGAATATCAGGCCTGAGTTTCTATTCCTCAGAAGTAGTCATAAGCATTCGCATACATAGTGTCATGGGTTGTTTGACTTGCCCTTTCCGTGACTAGAAGGTATTGTAGTGCTTCTATATTTATTTCTAATTGTTATACAGAGTCCACAGAGCTACTGTACTCTCTTGGGGGAATTTTTGTAAGAAAGTCTATTTCTGTGTTCTCAGATGTCTTCTTCTTTTTTTATAGAAAGGGAAAGAGAGGGAGAGGGAGAAAGGGACTCTTAAGCAGGCTCTATGCCCAGTGCAAAGTGCAACGTGGGGCTTGATCTCAAAATCCCAAGATCATTACCTGAGCCAAAATTAAGAGTTACGATGCCTTGGAGGTTCCTCAAAATGTTGAAAATAGAACTACCCTATGACCCAGCAATTGCACTGCTGGGTATTTACCCTAAAGATACAAACATAGTGATCCGAAGGGGCACATGCACCCGAATGTTTATAGCAGCAATGTCTACAATAGCCAAACTATGGAGAGAACCTAGATGTCCATCAACAGACGAATGGATAAAGAAGATGTGGTATATATACACAATGGAATACTATGCAGCCATCAAAAGAAATGAAATCTTGCCATTTGCGACGACGTGGATGGAACTAGAGGGTATCATGCTTAGCGAAGTAAGTCAGTCGGAGAAAGACAACTATCATGATCTCCCTGATATGAGGGAGAGGAGATGCAACATGGGGGGTTAAGGGGGTAGGAGAAGAGTAAATGAAGCAAGATGGGATTGGGAGGGAGATAAACCATAAGTGACTCTTAATCTCACAAAACAAACTGAGGGTTGCTGGGGGGAGGGGGGTTGGGGGGGTGGGGTTATTATGGACATTGGGGAGGGTATGTGCTATGGTGAGTGCGGTGAAGTGTGTAAACCTGGCGATTCACAGACCTGTACCCCTGGGGGAAAAAATATATTATATGTTTATAAAATAAATAAATAAATAAATAAATAAATAAATAAAATGAGAAAAAAATACAAAAAACAACCAAAAAAAAGTTATTAGATAAAAAATAAAAAAACCTACACCTATTTTAAAAAAAAAAAAAGAGTTACGATGCTTAAGAGTTAAGATACTTAACCAACTGAGCCACCCAGGTGCTCCAGATGTCGTCCTTTCCTTTGCATGTTGGCTTCACTTTTGGCATCTTTTTTATTTTTATTTTTTTGCTAGAGAGAGAGAGAGAGAGCACAAGTAGGGGGAGTGACAGGCAGAGAGAGAAGCAGGATCCCCACTGAGCAAGGAGCCAATGTGGAATTCGATCCCAGGACACTGGGAACATGACCTGAGCTAAAGGCAGATGCTTAACTGACTGAGACAGCCAGGTGTCCCTTTCTGGCGTCTTTTGAGAACTATTTCTTGTTTTGCAGTGGTCCCGTGGATTCCTTCTGGCAGCCTCGTTGAGAAAATTGTACCTAACAAAATCGATCCAATATTGAATATCATCCAACTTTAAAGCACTATGTTTCTCAGGTTCCCTTCCCACTCCATGGTGATTGGCTGTGAAGATGACCTTGAACTAACTACTGACCTACTTACTACCTTAGGAGAAAAGTCACAAATGGGACTGAAAACTTCAGAGTTTATAGTGCTTACCTAGTAAAATAGGAGTGGCAGTGGGAGAATAGAGTAGGCTGGGCAGGGTAGGAATCTGAGACCTGAGTTGGGACCAGTTTCCTAGGGGGCCGGGATGGTATTGCATGGTTAGAAGATTGCTAATTGGCCGGATCTAGGGCGATAATGCAAATGAGGGATGGGACCAGGAAGAAGAGAAAAGCACGAGGAGGGCCTCCATCAATTTTTGCCACATTGTAACTCCTTTTGGTCTCTTATCCTAGCTATCTTATTTTATCCTCTTTCCTGACTCAACATGCCATCACAGTGGATCCTTTTCCTTGTTTCCCATGCAGGACTTCCTCACTGCACATCCTTGAGCTGACTGTGCCCCTTACTCTGAGAAATTCCAGTGCCATTCCTTTCTGTTTTTCATCACACAAAACACAGGCTTCCCTGTAAATGTTTTTGTGAAACCTCAATCCCGTGGTCAAGGGAGATATCTTTGCCTGAGAAAGTGACCTTGCTGTGAGCAGGGAATAGCCAATAGGTGCTGATTTTCTCTTTCTAATGTATGTCCTGCCAGATCATTGTGGTTTTATTCCCCTGTGTCCTGCATTTTCATTTTCAGTAGTCCTTTTTCACACAATCTCCGTTCATCTGTTGTTTGGCTGAAATTCAGCTTCTAGCACTTTATTTACGTTCTCAGGAGAATTGGGTTTTCTGAGTTCTTGTGTATTTGAAAATGGCTTGTTGCTTTTATCTTTGAACTGTTTGAGTATAAAATTCTTAGATCTCACTTTTTTTTCTGACACCTTTATTACTCCATTGTCTTCCTACATGAAATACTACTTCTCAGTGTTTAATGACAGCCCCATCCCCCCCCTTATGGGTGATATGATTATAAAGTTTCATCCTCCTCCTTTATGGTGGTCAAATTTGAAGGTTTAGTGTCATGACTCCAGGGTGTCTTGGATGCTGTGTTTGCCCCTGAGATAGGCAGGTTATAAATGGTCCCCCACTTAAATGGAGAATGCAGGAAATCTGATCATTTTTTTGGTCCCTGTTTTCAATTTGGCATTTCAGGTCAAAATAATATTTCTTCTCACTAATTGTCTTCATCATATTGTTGAGCATGATTCCTTAAATGTTCTTGTTGTTTTAGGCTCTCTTGGCAAACATGGCTGCAATGTTTGCAATCTACCATGGTTCCCATGGGCTGGAGCATATTGCTAGGAGGGTACATAATGCCACTTTGATTTTGTCTGAAGGTGAGTCACTTATCTGTTTAAAAACTTTGGGACATATTAAGACTGATAAACCTGAGTAGGCAAAATAGAAAAATTGTGTCCAATACTGTTTACAAAATTGAAAGTCAAATAAAGTACTTCAACATTTCTGGGACACCTGGGTGGCTCAGTTGGTTAGGCCGCTGTCTTTGGCTTGGGTCATGATCCCAGTGTCCTGGGATCGAGTCCCACATTGGGCTTCTTGCTTGGCAGGGAGCCTGCTTCTCTTTCTGCCTCTGCCTGCCACTCTGCCTGCTTGTGCACGGGTGCTCGCTCTCTCTCTCTCTCTCTCTCTCTGACAAATAAATAAATAAAATCTTAAAAAAAAAAACTATTTCAACATTTCTGATAGACTGGGTGTTAAAAATTTTAATATGGAGATCTCTTACTTGCTCCCCAACCCGATAAACATCAGCAGAATGATCACTCAGAGAAAAATGGGCAAAGGACATTAAGTGTAATTTTATTTTTTAATTTTTTTAAAGATTTATTTATTTGATTTTTAGAGAGAGAACCAGGGGGAGGGGCAGAGGGAGAGGGAGAGTCTTAAAGCACAGAGCCTGATGCAGGGCTCAATCTCACAACCCTGAGATCACAGTCTGAGCTGAAATAGAGTCAGATGCTTAACTACGTCACCCAGGAGCCTAAATGTAATTTTAAAAGAAGCAAATACACAAATAAATGGCCAATAAGCATAAAACTTCAACCTTACTATTAAGGAAATGTAAATTGAAACAATATCGTTTTCTCCCATTACTTGTAAAGATTAAAAAGAATGCTGATGTTGGTATAACTTTTTTTAAAGATTTTTATTTATTTATTAGAGAGGGAGGGAGAATACAGACAAAGAGAGATGGGAAGAAGCAGATTCTATGCTGAACGGGGAGTCTGACAACATGGGACTCTATCTTACCAGGACCCTAAATCCTGACCTGAAGGCAGATGCTTAACTGGCTGAGCCACCCGGACACCCATGCTGGTATAACTTTTATGAGGGCATGTAAGCAGTACATTATCAAAAGCTTTAAAAATGTGCCTAAGTTTGAATAAAAAATTCTACTTCTAGAAATTTATCTAAAGGAAGTAATCAAGTAAGGATGTAAAGGATATCCACTGAAGCGTTGTTTATAATAACCACAATCTTAGAAACAACCTTAATGTTCAATAGTAAGTGATTAAACATTAAAAAGATGACTTGGATATTGAGCTATAGAAAAAAAATTATTTATGTATTACAAATGTTTTAAAGTATAAAGAACTGTATGTGATATCACACACACACACACACACACACACACACCCCAATTCTAGAGTAATATACACCAAATTGTAATCAGCAAGTATTTCTGGATGGTGATTATGGTGACTTTTCTTTTTTTAAATATGTATTTATTTTATAATATTCTATAGCATAGTAATAAGCATTTAATTTCTTAAAAAAAAAAAAAGCAGCTATTGAAACATTGGCTAAGATCAGGAACAGACTATAGTTAAAATTTACCTCTTGGGTCCCCCGGGTGGCTCAGTCAGTTAAGTATCCTACTCTTGATTTCAGCTCAGGTCATGATCTCAGGATCCTCAGCGCTCAGCGCAGAGTCTGCTGATCCCACCCCTTCCCTCTGCTTGTGCTCTCTCTCTAAAATAAATAAATACATAAAATCTTAATTTAAAAAAAAAGTTTACCTCTTTACTTCTCTGTGAAAGGTCAGGGGCTACAGAGCAGATTTCTGTTGGGGACTCATGGCTCTCCTGTCTTGTCTAGGTCTCAAGCGAGCAGGGCATCAACTCCAGCATGACTTGTTCTTTGACACTTTGAAGATTCAGTGTGGCTGCTCAGTGAAAGAGGTCTTGGACCGGGCCGCTCAGCGGCAAATCAATTTTCGGCTCTTTGAGGATGGCACAGTTAAGTAAAACTTACCCATTTTTAAAACTACTTTAAAATTTCCTGACTTTTCTTATTAAAAATTTTCTTCTTAAAAAAATAAGCATTGGAATTTTGGGCACAATCTATGTTTTTAAACAATCTTCATTTCCCACTAGGAACATTGTGACTTTTAAATAAAGGATAATTCATTCTTAGCTTTACTGAAGACTTTGTGTTTTCATGTAGGGGACTCTAAGCCACATATTTTCTCATAATACCCTTCACAATATGACTGTTGAAGGTAAAACATGATAAGTGATATAATAAATTAAGTTAAGGAAAGAAAAGGGTAAGTGAATCTAGTGTCAATAGGGGTGACCTACAGGCACCAGACTGTTAGAGCCTGGAGGTGGCTCCTAAAACTCTAAACTTTGTGAAGCCTCAGACTCATCTAGTCACGGGCCAACTTGGATACAGTGGCACCCAGATATTTTGGAATAACTGAGGGTTTTATCCAGCATCTTCCTCCCTTTGACCTCTCTTGGGGTTTCTCCGCTGGTCTTGGTGTTTAGGGCTGATGTTTGCCTTTTCATTTTCATTTCTGTAGCTTGGGATTTCTCTTGATGAAACAGTCAATGAAAAAGATCTGGATGACTTGTTGTGGATCTTTGGCTGTGAGTCATCTGCAGTAAGTAAATTAAGAAGGTGCATTTCTCATAAAAACTGAGATGTTGTCAAAGATGACTTGGTCTCTTGTTCCATGTGTGACATTGGGTGGCCTGTTGTTAAAATTATGCCACTGACCATCCCTGACAGCTGGTGGTCACTGCTATGGGCCCTAGCTAATACCTTGCAGCCGGGCTACATGGGAGGCTTGTTAATGGTGTTTAATTGAAACTACCCTAATATGGAGAATCATGACATTGGTGTCTTAGTTATGTCAGTTTTGGGAAAATACTCATTCATGTAACATATTTATTGAACACCTAAAACGTGGCAGGTACTGAGGCCCTGAGGATGGTAGTGAATTAGACATGATTCCTGCCCTGACAGAGTTTATAGTCTAATGGGGACTCAGACATGCAAAAGATTAAAATCCAGGTGATATGTCATACTAGGTGATATCTGAAGATGCTCTGTGAGGAGGAGCTTCTCCCCAAGACTTGGAGAAGTTGTCCTAAGCTGAGCTCTGAATGATGATGGGTGGGAGTTATCCAATCGGAGATGGCACAATTGAAGAACAAGGTGGTTGGGGCCAGAGGTGTTCTGGACACTGGGAAGAGCAACAATAAACGCTTAGAGGAGAAAGATTACAATGTGAACTAGGGGCAGTTCAGTGTGACCGAGTTGGTTTCTAAAGCAAATGAAATAGCAGGGCCATGTGAGGAGAAAGGAATGAAGATGATAGAACAGTCAGCAGCTACCTAAACCTGTGGCAAGATGTTAATCACAACACTCTACAGGACCCGGTGCATAGGAAGCACTCAGTAAACACTGTTGAATGCATCAGTGGAAGGAAATGTTTCCTATACAAGTAGAAATAGGTTCCAGAGTGCTGAACAGTGCCATCCTGGTCATCTATGTATTGTTTAAGAGAGGACTTCAGTATCAGGTAACAGTTGTAAACCATCAAAGAGATAGCAACACTGTTCTTTTTTAAGCTTTAGTTAATAAATCGGAATGAATAAGCTGTCTTCTCCCTAGAACTCTGCATTGAATTTAACCCCAGGTTCCATGCATTTAAGGAATATTTATGGAGCACCCACCAAGGGCTCTAGATAGCTTTACTATCAGCCTGCAGCAGAATGAGGAACAAGACATGCATTTATATAATCTGGATGTTAAATCCTTATCAGATATGATATGCAAACATTTCTCCCATTCTGTGGGTTGTCTCTTAATTCTTGATAGTGTCCTTTGAGATGCAAAAGTTTTTAATTTTAATTGAAGTCCACTTTATTTACTTTTTCTTCTGTTACTCATGCTTTTGATGTCCTATTTGAGAAACCAAAATCCAAATCCAAGATCATGCAGATTTGTGCCTCTGTTTTCTTCTAGGAGTTTTATACTTTTGGCTTTTAAATTTAGGTCCTTAGTTCACTTTGAGTTAGTTTTTGTATATGGCATAGGGTATAAGGTATAAGGTAAGGGTCGGCATATGGTATAAGGTATAAGGTAAGGGTCCAGCTTCATTCTTTTGTATGGATACCCACTTTTCTCAGCATTGTTTGTTGAAGGGATTATCCTTTTCCCCACTGAATGGTCTTGGCACATGTATTTTATTAGAATTGTTCTCACAAATGAAAGCACTGACAAAGGAGAATACTTATGTGAGTGTTGTCATCATAACTTTTCTTTTTAATTTACTTTTTTGAGAGAGAGAGCATGAACAAGAGCATGCACGGAGGTGGGAGGCAGAGAGAGAGGGAAAGAAAATCTCAAGCAGACTCCCCGCTGAGAGCGGAGCCAGAAGCAGGACCCTGAGATGGTGACCTGAGCCAAAATCAGAGTTGGCTGCTTAACTGACTGAGCCGCCCAGGCGCCCCCCATCATAACTTTTCTGATAGCCCTTTAAAATAACTTACTAGAACTTGCTTCATTACTCAAGGAACATGCAGGAGACGTCTTATTGGGGATGGGGGCAGGCAATAAAATTTGTAATTTTTCCTCTTTTCCTGTGACAAATGTCAATAGAACTTAAAAATGATGCTCTGGATATTTGCCACAATTCATGACTCCTGATACCTGTTATCTCACCATGCCAGATGCCAGCGGGTTGGGCAGTGGTAGTAGATCTCTAGTGCTTTGTT
This sequence comes from Lontra canadensis, assembly GCF_010015895.1. NCBI lineage: Eukaryota > Metazoa > Chordata > Mammalia > Carnivora > Mustelidae > Lontra > Lontra canadensis. The sequence continues at coordinate 2,033,057 of NW_022631159.1, forward strand.
GGGGTACATGCCGACCAGAAGCCTGGATCTCCACAGGTGGTTCCAGGCATGCTTTCCACTGTTTAGTCTGTGGTCTCTCCACATAGGAGCTGGTTGCTGAAAGCATGGGCGAGGAGCGGAGAGGTATTCCAGGGACTGCTTTCAAGAGAACTAGTTCTTTCCTCACACATCAAGTGTTCAACAGGTTTGTGTGGTTATGTGCATTGTGTGCTGTGGCTTGGGAGTACAATGGAGAGTGGCTGCTTAATTTGTTTTAAAGATTTATTTATTTGAGAGAGAGAGCAAGTGAGAGTGTGCAAGTTGGGGGAGGGACAGAGGGAGAGCATCTCAAGCAGACTTCCCACTAAGCATGGAGCCCGACATGGGGCTTGATCTCACGACCTATGAGATTATGACCTGAGCCAAAACAAAGAGTGGGAGGCTTAAGCAACAGAGCCATCCAGGCACCCATAGAGAGTAGCTTCTGGATCTAACTATGATATGCTCGGGTTATTGTAGCTCAGCCATGGCTCTCTAATAAACCATCTCCATAAGGATTCTATTCCTGATTTTAGCAAAGCCATCTCTTGGTGGCTCTGCTCCATTGGCAGTTTAACCCCTAATCCCACTTGTCAGGAAGAGAGGACTGTGGATACCCAGGAACTCAATGTACTCTTCTTCCCAATCTTTCCTCCTACCCACAGAAGCTTCTTGTCCTACTGCATCCCCTGAGGTTCGTGGGGGTTCTGTGTCTTTACTTTCCTCTGAGGCTTTTGTTGGCATGTTGCCTATGGCTCAGTTTGATCAGTATTTTGAAGGTGGACCTGTGTGTCTTATCTTTCAGGAGGATGTGTATAGACTCTTACCTCATAATAATGCCCCAAATCATGTGTTTTGTGTTCACAGCTATCACTCAGAAACAAATATTGTACGATACATGAAGAAATTGGAAAACAAAGACATTTCCCTTGTTCACAGCATGATTCCACTGGTAATTGCTGTCTTTATTCCTACTTCTAACCCTAACCCTGGTCCCACCTCTTTGGATATATCTGATATGCTGCAAGAGGGATGAAGGGGTGGCCATGTGGGGAGATCAGAGGGTCAAGAGGAAATCACTAATGTGATTCATTTTGGATATGCTTCTTAAAGGGGTCCTGTACCATGAAGCTCAACAGCTCATCTGAACTCGCAGTAAGTAGGATACTTCTCTTAAGAGGGAACTTAGTAGGAGCAGTGTTCTACCTTGTACATAATTACATAACTGGAGAAAGCTACTGGGATTGTGATTTAATAACTACCTGAATAATTCTTTACTTTGCTGTTCTTTTGTTTTTTTGGTTTTTTTTTTTAAGATTTTATTTATTTGTTTGAGTGAAATAGAGAAAGAGCTCGAGTGGGCAGGGAGGGGCAGAGGGAGGGGGGAAGCAGGCTCCCCACTGAGCAGGGAGCCTGATGCGGGGCTCAATCCCAGGACCCTGGGATCATGACCTGAACCAAAGGCAGACACTTAACCAACTGAGCTACCCAGGTACCCCATCTTTACCTTGCTATTCAACAATTTTAGGAGAAACCCCAATTTTATTGTAACTTGATCATTTAAATTTGAGTAAAATTATCTGAAATTAATACTATATGTTAATTAATTGAATTTAAATTAAAATGATTAAATATATAATATTCATACCTTCCTATCCCCTATTTATTTATCTGTAGATTTTATTTTTAAATAATCTCCACACTGAATGTGGGGCTTGAACTCACAGCCCTGAGACCCAAGAGTCACATGTCTATTGACTAAGCCATCCACTTGCCCCTCCTATTCCCCCTTTTAAACCTGCAATGCTTTTATCAACTTGTAGTTGTTAAGCTCAGTAGAATTTAGAACGTTAGCCTTCTTTCTAGGAATCCATTCACAGTGCCAGAAGGATAGAGACTGCAGGTTTTGATTTATTTCTTGTATCAACAGAAGATTTGTGTAACTTGCTCTTGTGGTTGATAAATATCTCTCCTAGGCTAGGATCCATTTTAGCAGAACTGTCCTCTTCCTTTTTTTCCATAGGATTATTCTGATATGACAAACCCATCAGACAAGAAAATCATTTTATGTTGTGATTGGAAGCATTTTCCCCATTTGCTTTTGTTTGTGTCTTGTTCTGCTCAGCGAAGAGAGAATAAATATATGTGCCGTAAACCATACCGGAAACAACTCATTGGGTTTCATGGATATAAATCTATTTCGGGGATTTTTGTTCCTGAAAAGATAAAAAAAAGTTTATATTTTTGTGGAAGTTCCCTTTCTAGGCTTTTCTGACCCACTTACAAAATGAAGGCAGTAAGAGTACTTATCTGGTAAGACTGTGGTGAGATTTAATGAATTAATGTATTTAAAGTGCTTAAACACTCTTTGTGCTAGCTATTGCTATACTCATTATTGTCACATAGTAAACACTCTTTGTGCTAGCTATTGCTATACTCATTATTGTCATCATTATTAAAGTTAGTATTGTTCTTACTATTACAGTTGTACATATGCATGTGTTTTCTCCCCTGTTGCTCTTTAGCCTATCACATGGAAAGAATTTGCAAACATTCACCCATTTGTGCCTCTGGACCAAGCTCAAGGGTATCAGCAACTTTTCCAAGAGCTTGAGAAAGACTTATGTGAACTCACGGGCTATGACCGATTCTCCTTCCAGCCTAACAGGTAAGAGATTTCTTCTGTCTTTTCAGCTATCTCTTTTGGTATAGTACCCCTCCCCCTCAAAACTTTGAGACTTGAAACAACAATTTCGTATCATTCTGAGAGTTGAGTAGACAGTTAACTCCACTGGGGTGGATGGCTAGAAGGTCCAGCTAGTAGCCACATTCACATGGATGGCAAGTTAATGATGGGCTGAGAGCTCAGTGGAGGATGTTGCCCTGGGCCTTGGTTCTTGTTCAGGTATACCTCTCCATGTGGTTGCTTGAGGCTCATTCATCCTGGAATGATGTCTAAGTTCAAAGTGGAGTGTTCCATGATGGAAGAATGTGGAAGCTGCAAAACCCCTTAAGGCTCAGCCTCTGGAGTTTCACAGCATGACTTCCAGAGAATTCTATCTATTAAAGCAAGTGACAGGGCTAGCCCAGTTTGAATGCAGGAGAGGACAACACATAGGTGTGAATGTCCAGAGTTGTGTTCCATTGTGGGCCATCTTTGAAAACTAGTTACTATATCCATCAATGACATCGCATTAGAATTAGAATCAAGTACACATGTTAACTCCTAGCAAGCGGCAGTGTCTCAATCCAGTAGGGTCAGGAGAACCTAGATCCTAGTTTGTGCTATCACTAATAACTTAGAAAGTTCCCTGCCCCCATCCTGGCCTCTTTCTTTATCTGTAAAGTAAAAACTCTGAAGAACAGTGAGGTGTTTTTGTTTTTTTTTTAAAGCAGAAGGCTCTAGCACCAGTTTTTGTACTTAATAAAATACAAATGTCTGTGTTCCACTGTAGCCCTACTGATCATAATCTCTAGGAGTTAGGACTAAGACAGCTTATTTTTAAGAAGTAAACAAATGATTCTGATATACATCCAATTTGGAATCCAGTTGGTTTGTGATCTTTCTTCAAGGGAAAAGAGAGAGAGAGAGAGAGAGAGAGATGGGTAGACACTTTTATCAGCATGAGTTCACGTTTCAAGTATCTTCAGAAGAGTTGCGTTTCTGTGGCTGGATTCGCCACCTTCCGCTACTCGAAGTATAATAATACTCCACCAGCAACCTCAGCATTTACATCACTCAGGAGCTTGTTAGAAATGCAGACTTCAAGATAAAAAAATCAAGGGTCAAATAATACATTATATGTTAATAAAAATAATTTTAAAAAGATACAAAAATGAATGTTTTTTTAAAAAGATTTATTTATTTGTAGGGGGTATTAGCAGAGGGAGACTCTTCAAGCAGACTTCCTGCCAAGTGAGAAGTCTGACAGGGGGCTTGATCGCACAACCCCGAGATCATGATATGAGCCCAAACCAAGAGTTGGAGGCTTAACCAACTATACCACCCAGGCACCCCCCAAATCAAATGATTTTAAAACTGAAACATTTATTGTCTCACTCTCTGAAATAGAAAGTAATTAGATCTTAGCTGCAATCAAGCCCTACCTCCTATTTGGTAACATAAGCTCTACAGCAAAGTCATGCACTATGTAAAAACATACATCCTATAAAATACAAACCCTTTAGGAATGGGGCATATGGCAAATGAAAGGACACAGAGCTCTTTTAATAATAGCTTCTCAAATCCTGATTTTATAAATAGGAAGGAATGACATGCATGAAAGTCAGGCTTCATACCTTCATTAAAACATCATCAGTCTGCCCCTCCCCCTTTTCAAAGGAAGAGAGAAACCTGAGTGAATTATTAATCTGTGGCAATAATACTTTAATTAAATGTTGAAAATGAAGAAACTTCGCCCTCTAGTGATGGAATATGATTACATCTTCTGTGTCCTATGGGAGAGTAATTGTTCAGGACTATTTAAACTCTTTAAGCCCTTAGCTTTTGCAGCTCATTGAGGGCCCAGCTGGGGTCCTGAAAGACGGAACCTAAGGACAAGGAAGCTTGCCTTCCCTTAAAGCAATGGTTCCCAACCCTGGCTGGAAATTGGGAGTCATGTGGTGAGTTTTTAAAAGATTCTGGTGTCCAGATCTCAGTCCCAGATGGAATTGTAATCTTAATAGGGAAAGACAGGGGTAAGGTAAGGGACACAGGCATGAGTGCTTCCCAGGTGATTCCAGTTTGAAGGCAAGGGTAAGAACCACTGTCATAGAAGTTTCTCTTGTTGTTTTTCTTATTATATCTCTGTCCTGCTCTCCTCACTCATATGATTGGCAGTGAGATTCAGTATCCTGTCTTAGTTTTGTAGGAGGGAAGGAGATTGTTATTAGGATGTCCTTTCTGTCAGTGATGCCTTCTCCACCTTCACAGATTCCCAGATGTAACCCTCATTTCTAAGAGCTGATTTGAAAGGAACATGAGCCATGCCTAAAGTTGAGGCTTATTGAGGTATATTTCTGGTTCTTAGCAGAGGCTGCTATGACAGATGAGGAAATGCCCTACTCTTTTGTTGGGAAAATCATGCTTCCAGAGATTAAAGTTTGGGGGAAAGAGGAAGGGATACACCATATATTCTCTATGTAAGGATTTTATTTTTATCTTGTTCGAACCCTCTTGGTTTATTTGTGCTGATCTTCTCTCCACAAGTGAATTATATATCTAGGTTTCATTATATTCTAAGTATTATACTTAGTCTACCCACAGGGCTAACTAATTATTGGTTAATTCATCATAATTTCCTGCTGGCTATTGACCACTCCAATCCAAGGTATCGATGTAGCCTTCATATTTATTGTAAGAAGAAATATAAGTTTTCCTGGATATTCTGTATTGAGGGAGAATTTACTTATTGTGTCAGCCACTGAAATTATACTTCTAAAATATGGGGTGCAGTCGTAATTATCATCAGGAGATTATTTCTTGGTGTTTTCATTTATACCTAATTGGAGTTGGTCAGTATATCTGTAGGGTTCTAGAGGCTAGTCACTGAAAAGTTTTCCATCTAAATTTCTTTTCCTTTTTGGTTATCCTATGATTTTTATGATATAAATATGATATGTCATATTTATATTTATTATGGCAAAATTTTTAAGAAGTAGCATTAGAATATTTTGCAACTCTAAAATTTTTTATTGTGGTAAAGTACACATGACATGAAAATTTAGCATTTTAACCATTTTTTTAAAGAATTTATTTATTTATTTATTTGACAGAGATCACAAGTAGGCAGAGAGGCAGGGAGAGAGAGAGGAGGAAGCAGGCTCCCTGCCGAGCAGAGAGCCTGACGCAGGACTCGATCCCAGGACCCTGAGATCATGACCTGAGCCGAAGGCAGAGGCTCAACCCACTGAGCCACCCAGGTGCCCCATTTTAACCATTTTTAAGAGTACAGTTCAATAGCATGAATTCACATTGTTTTGCATTCATCAGCACCATCCATCTCCAGAACTTTATCTTCCCAAATCAAAGCTCTGTATCAGTTAAACAACTCCTCATTTCTGTCTTACCTCAACCTCTGGCAACCATGATTTTATTTTTTGCTGCTATTAAGTTGACTACTAGGTATGTCATGTAGGTGGAACTATATAATATTTGTCTTTTTGTATCTGGTTTATTTCATAATGTCTTTATCCATGTTGTAGCATATGTCAGCATTTCCTTTTTAAGGCTGAATAATATTTCCCTGTATGTGTGGCTCCACATTTTGCTTATCTCTGCCCATTGATGGATATTGGGTTCTTTCCACCTTTTAGCTGTTGTGAATAATGTTACCATGAAAATTGATATATAAATACCTGAGTCCCTGGTTTTAATTCTTTTGGGTATATACTCAGATTTTTTTTTTTTTTTTGAGGCATGGCCATACTGATTTATGTATTAATGCAGAGGTGTAGGTGGGAAGAGGTATATGAAAAGAAGGACAGTTTTCTCAAGGTGGTAGAACTTCAATGCTTTTTGTCCTTATGCTTTTTAATTTTTTTTATCTTGGTTTTCTCCTTCCCTGTCCTTACGCTTTTCTAGATTACTAAAAACTTCTTCAACCATGATAAATGTTGTTATGTAATCTAAGAAGAAGTTAATTTTATTGTGGGGCGCATGCGTACTATGAAACAATTAAACACAGTGTAAGATGCTTACAGATTCATTTCTACCCTGGGTCTTCTAATGTCAGAGCATTTCTCTGTCAGCTGATGGCATGATAAAGCTGGTTTTGACACCTGCCCTGGGTTTCATTCCAAACCATATTCTACCTCAGTCTTAGTAGCAACATAGTACTCAAACATAAAGTGAGAAAGTCTTTCAACAAGGGCATAGGAAACAAGCTCTGAAGAACAGAATGAAATTTAACACCAAGTGGACTCCTAACACAACTCTCTGGTTCTAAAGATGATTGTGTAGGAGAACAGTTTTCAGGCATGAACCTGAGTGTCCTGCATGTGGTCCTGACTGCTCCGCCTCGTCTTTGCTGCTGGGCCTTTCTGATCTGATCCAGTAGAGTTCTACATTATGCTCACAGACGGCTTTTGGTCTTTCCATAATAGTGTCTGCCTAGGTATATACTGCCACAGGACCTTTCCCTTCAGTGGATTTTTTTTTTTTTTTCTGAAAGGGAATTCAGTAACTCAGAGGAAGGGTTAACACCCAGAAAATGTGAGACCTCCAAAGGGCTTCCTCCTTAGACATAATGTAGGTTTCTTCTCTCAGCAAGAAGGCACATGCTGTTATTGATCTGATTGAAGCTTAATTGAGGAATGGCTGATGATTAGGTTGAAAAAGGATTTTATTATGATCAACTGTGGCATGAAATCTTTAACTCATATGGCAAAACTTTTTCTTGCTCCATTTCCTGGGACTGTTAGATTCCAAAGGTGTTTAAGACTTGATTAAAAAAAAAAATGTTAAGAAGCTTGTCCCCATTTCTTGATTTATTGCTCCACCCACAAACCTGGAGAGCACTTCCAGTTTGGTGAAGAAAGTAACCAAATCAAATTTCATTATCTTTCCATTTTCTACTGTGCCCAGCATGGCTTGCTTTGGCTTTTTCCCCTAAAACACTGTGACACACTTAAAATCATTCAGCAGCACACAGATGCACTCCAGAAATTGCTGGGTTAGAGTTACGATGTAACGTTTAAGGCAGACAGAAACAGTAATTAACACCTTTCACTGGTATCTAAAGTGAAAGACAAACCAGGATTATTATTAGCTCCCTTGGTTTATAATAAGAGGAAGGAAGTTGTTTTCATCTTTAAAAACAGCAAACTATGATCATGAGTATGGAGCTGTCAGTTAGTTTCCCAGAATCTCCACCTGAAAGGTTCTTAAACAGAGGTGTAAACAGAATAATCTATGGATCTCAAACTTGATTGTGTAGGAGAATCACCTATGGTTCTTGTTAAATTGCTAAACTTCTCTGTCAGAGTTCCTGATTCAGTAAGGCTGGATTGGGGCCTAAGAAATTACATTTCTAGCAAATTTCTGGATGATGTTAATACGCGGGTTTGGCCACCATACTGTGAAAAACACTGGGGTTGCAGCCATTCACAGTCGTGGCTGCTTATTAGAATTAGTTGGAGAGCCTGTGAAGAATTCTGATGCTCTCCCTACCCCACAAACTAGTATCAGAATCTCCTAGGGCGGGTTGGGGAGGGGAGAGTCATGGTTTTTTAATACCTGACCCAGGTGATTCTAATGTGCATCATTGTTTTGGAGAGTGTGTTGCCCTGAACAAACACCAAAGAGGTAAGCTTAGTTAGATTAGTTAGTTAGAATATCTTCCAGTGGTCTGAACTTTCAAAGTGCCATTCGAAGACTAAATCACAACCATCATGTGCCTATCAGGAGATAGAGCAAGGAGAATCAAACACCTGATAGCTGCTACCTCCCACACCCCCATCCTTGAGCTCATGACTGACGTCACTGATAGCTCTTAACAGGGCTCATACCATTGATAATCTCTGATCATACTTTCCACGGAGGCTGGTGCAGCTCCACAACCTCCCTCTCAGAGAACTCTGGGAGGCTAGATAGCAGAGACCCTCCTCTGGTTAGAGACTGATTTCCCAGAATTCCAGGAAGAAGAGAATGGTAAAGGATGAAGAGAGGCATCTTGGGGTACGTGGGTGTCTCAGTCCTTAAGCATCTGCCTTCAGCTCAGGTCATGATCCTGGGATCCTGGGATCAAGCCCTACATCAGGCTTCTGTCTCAGCGGGAAGCCTGCTTCTGCCTCTCCCACTGCCTGTGGTTGTATTCCCTCTCTCACTGCCTCTCTCTCTGTTTCAAATAAATAAAAAATCTTAGAAAGAAAAGAGCACCATCTTTGAGGACATAGAACACAGTAAGGAGAAGATCTCCCCTTCCCCAGTTTCCTTAACTCTCAAAAGTATATTTTGATTTTTGCTGTTTGTAGGGTTTGGAGCAATGGTTCTCACACTTGGTCACACCCACAAGATTTTTTTTTTTTCCTAAAGATTTTATTTATTTGTCCGAGCACAAGTAGGCAGAGTGGCAGGTAAAGCAGGCTTAGGGAGAAGCAGGCTCTCTGATGAGTGAGGAGCCCGATGCTGAACTTGATCCCAGGACCCTAGGATCATGATGTGGGCCTTAGGCAGCTGCTGAACCAACTGAGCCACCCAGGCGTCCCCCCACAGGATTTTCTGATTCAGTACTTGAGAACTTGAATTTCTACCAGGTTCTGGTGAGGCTGATGCTTTGTTTGGGAACTTAAGTTTGAGAACCTCTGCTTTAAGGTACTCTTCAGATATCAGAATGGTTAGAGCAGCTGTATCTATTCAGATGTTTCTTGACCATAATTTGAGTATAGAATTCAGTTTATGTCAAATTAGATACAGATTGTAAGAACATTCCAGAATGATCTTTTGAGAGGTTTTTATTATATCCTCATTGGAAAGGAGATCCAGGCAGTTTTGGGGTACTTGAGGTAAGCAACAGCATTAGACTGATTAAATCCTATTGCTTCCAAAGTACGTGTATTGGAAAAGTGTCAGTTAACCCTGTTTATTTCATTCATAAGATAGGAATCAGTGCCATTTTTTTTTTAACCTTATTTTCTTGGGAGTGTCTGATGATGTTGCCATGGATTGAAACTGGGATCAGTTTCACCATGTCAGTTCCTTAGCTAATGTTTCATTTGGATCACTTAGTCACTTCCTGAGCACTTGATGGTGGTATTTTTAAAATAAAAAAGTTTTTGGATGAGGGGAGTTTGACATCAAAATGCTCAACATCAAAACATACATCATAAGAAATCCTTAATTGGGTTTCCTTCTGGAGAGTGAGACTGGTAAAATGGGAGGGGGTTGCTTGTTTTACTGATACATATTTTTAAATCACATGAATGCATGATTTTATAATAATATATAATATAATATAATATAATATAATATAATATAATATAATATATAGTAACATAATATAATTTAAACTTAAATCCACATATGAATTAGGTGGCAAGACCCAAGAGAGACTGGCAGCAGAGATCAGGGTTATTCCAGGGGAAGAGTCACCACTACCACTGGAAAATCTGTGACTGTCCCATTCCTTGGGTCACTCTTTCCAGATTGATGAAGTCCCAGGCTACTGGAGTATCCTGTGGTTGGGAGTGGGTCATGTGTCCAGCACTTTGTTAATGGGTAGTGATTGGGAATGTCCTGTCCCTTCCTGCTTCTACAGGTGGCTTTAGGACCCTGCCTTTCTCCTGGGCTCACACAAAATGGGAAATTCCCCTAATTAGTAAGGGGTCTAAAAGACTTTGCATTCCCACATACACATAAAAACAGCAACAATGAATACCCAGTGAATCTCCAGCATCCTAATGGAAACCTTTCTTAGTATTTTTTTTTTTTTTTTAAGATATTTGTCAGACAAAGAGGCATGGGGAACACACAAGCAGGGGGAGTGGCAGGGAGAGGGAGAGGCAGGCTCCCGGCTGAACAAGGAACCAGATGTAGGTAAGACTTGATCTTAGGATCCTGGGATCAGGACCTGAGCCAAAGGCAGATGCTTAACCAACTGAGCCATCCAGGTGACCCTTCTTTAGGATTTCTAAGCACATTTCCGTATTGGATCATCACAGCACCATTTTCTACTTGGGCTCTCTTTGATATCTTTACTGTTTATTTGATAAGTAGTTTGCAAATATTTTCTCCCACTCTGTAGCTTGTCTTTTTGCCATTTTAACAGGGTCTTTTGCAGAGCTAAAGTAATTACGGTGAAGTGTAATTTATCAATTTTCCTTTTGTGAATTGTGCTTTTGGTTTCAAGTCTGAGAACTCTTTGTTTAGTCCTAGATCCCAAAGATTTTTTCCATTTATTTCTAAAAGTTTTATAGCTTTGTATTTTACATGTAAATCCATGATCCACTTTGAGATGATTTTTGTGTAAGGGTAAAAGTCTTAGGTTGACCTACATGTGTCTAACTGCTCTAGCACTATTTATTGAAAAGGCTACTGTTCCTCCACTGCATTGCTTTTGCAACTTTTTAAAAAAATCAGTTTGGTTTATTTTTTGTGAATTGATTTCTGGTTTATGTATTCTAATCCATTAATCTACATGTCTGTTCCTCCCCCAGTAACACACAATCTTGATTCCTGTAGGTATATAATAAGTCTTGGCATCAGATAGACTGATTCCACCCACTTTCTTCTTTTCCAAAGTGTAGCTATTCTAGTTACTTTGCCTTGCATATAAATTTTTGAATAAACTTGTTTATATCTATAGAAATCTTATTTTTTAAATAATGATATATATTTTAGCTTCCAGATGTTACAATGCGTACAATGAGCTAGATGCTAGTTGTTAGATATTATAGATAAAGGGAAACAATTCACTTCTTATTTAAATGTATAATTTATCACCAGAGAATGATTTCTCATGAAGAATGTCTTTTTAAATGTAATAGTTAAAAAAATACCAAAAAAAACTTATCAGGAAATTCAAATATTATTAAAAATAAAATGGGTCCAGGGCGCCTGGGTGGCTCAGATGGTTAAGCCTCCAACTTTTGGTTTCAGCTTAACTCATGATCACAGGGTCGTGAGATTGAGCCCCATGTCAGGCTCTGTGCTCACTGAGAAGTCTGCTTGAGATTCTCTCCCCTGCCCCTTCCTACTTTCTCTCTTTCTTTCAAATAAATAAATAAATCTTTATTTTTTTTTTCTTTTTAAAAAGATTTCATCTATTTATTTGAGACAGCACAAGCAGAGAGAGCTGCAAGCAGAGGGAGAAGCAGGCTCCCTTCTGAGCAGGAAGCCCATTGCATAACTCAATCCCAGGATTCTGGACCATGACCTGAGCTGAAGGCAGATGCTTACCTGACTGAGCCACCCAAAAGTCCCAATAAATAAATCTTAAAATAAAATATAATAAAATAGGCCTACTGACTTATAAACAGCATAAAAGAGAACTTCTCTTAAGTCACACACTAAATGTGGCCATCAGTGTGCAAAAAATAATAATGGGGATAAAAACAGAAAATCATTTCTGTAAGAATATCTAGAGAAAATTAAGATAGGAACAGATCTGGTAAATCTAGGTACTTGATAATTCAAAAAAAGTATGAATCTTAGATTACTGACACCAGATTTTAAAATGGTAGAATCTATAACATGATCATTTTCTTGAGGGCAGATTTTTAGCTGCTTTTGATTAGTATAAATACAGTATCATCCTAGAGAACACAAATACTGTTTTCTTAGTACAGTTGCAGTAGAATTCAGCAGGACTTTTGGTGACTACTGGGGTCACCTTAAATCGTGAATTATCATGTTCTGCAGTCTTGTAAAATGTGTTCTATGTATAAATATAAAAACCATGAAATATTTCTTTTAAAAATAGCAGCTTTAGGGGCACCTGGGTGGCTCAGTGGGTTAAGCCTCTGCCTTTGGCTGGGTCCTGGGATTGAGCCCCTCTGCTGAGCAGGGACCTGCATCCTCCTCTTTCTCTCTCTCCCTGCCTCTCTGCCTACTTGTGATCTCTGTCTGTCAAATAAATAAATAAAATCTTTAAAAATAGCAGCTTTAATGATGTCTCTAAATATTCCAAAGCAGCGAAATCCTGAGGAATTTCTATGGTGTCTATAATGTCAGCCACCATATTCTTGAAGCAGATTGAGGAGTTTTTTTCATGACTCATCAAAGATTACTTCTGTAATCAGTGATAAATATACACAGCAACTGACCAAAATTCCTTCTTTACAGGATGTAGTTCATTCATAATCTTAATCCGTCATTAGTTCTATGCTTAGGAAGTGCTCAGCTTTCCACCTGTGACCACTGGCCATGCATGTTCTGCACAGTCTGTAAGAGCACACCACGTTCCTTCATCATATATAGACAGATCATTTGCTGTCATATTTCTAACATCTAGCAGAAGTCTCTAACTTTCCCTTGGGATTGATTTTGTATAAGGGTCCAATAAAAATTTGTTCCAATATCTAAAAATGCAAACCTTCCAGGTATAACTAAGCTGTAGTATTTCTAAATTCCAACCTTTTTGCCCAGGGTTTTTAGCAAAGGTAAAGGTAAAGTGATAAAAATCTTCGACATTTATTGTGTCCTTAAGCTCTTGTTTAGTCTTGGCAAAAGAGCTGAACTATCACCTTGGCCCTGTCATGTCATCTTCAGGTTCCCCCTCCCCCTTCCCCTTTTTGATAAATTCACATTGAGTAGCTGCCTGAAATTGTCTAGAGGATGCTGCACTGATACTAACAGAGTCCATGTTAAATCATTAAAAAACTGTGGAATTCAATCAACTCCATCTTATTTTCTCCTTGTGGGACTTCTAGTCTATAGAGTGAGTCTGGGTTTTGCAGGAAGTCATCTGCTAGGTTTCACTTATTCTGTATTAAGCAGTATAATATGTAGCAGTTCTTTCATCAGCCTGAATAAATGCCATGGCTGAAGGACTTTATTTTCTAAGACAGTTTAAGCCTATGCTCACTTGGCTCACTTTTCTAAGACAGTTTAAGCCTGTGATCTGTGGGTCCGAGGCTCCCCACCCACTGCTGTCCTCCTTTCTGTTGCCAGCTCTGCAGGTCCAAGCCACCAACTACTTCCAATTTAAAAGATGTCAGAAAACCACTATCCTTGCTGCTACTCCACATGTAGTTTTCTGATAGACTTTCAATCTGGGTTATGGAGCCAAGCAGTTATTTTTCATAATACTTTTCCACCAACAGGTGGCACTAATAATTCCCCTTACTTTTATTTTTCTTCTTCTTCTTTTTTTTAATTCCCCTTACTTTAATAGAACCGCAGTAATAAGGTTTATGTGGCCTTTAGAACATATATTTTGCACTTTTTGAGTTGCTGCATCCAGCTTTTTTTTTTTTGTTTTAAGATTTTACCTATTCATTCGACAGAGAGAGAGATCACAAGTAGGCAGAGAGGCAGGCAGAGAGAGAGGAGGAAGCAGGCTCACCACTGAGCAGAGAGCCCGATGCGGGGCTCGATCCCAGGACTCCGGGACCATGACCTGAGCCGAAGGCAGAGGCTTCAACCCACTGAGCCACTCAGGTGCCCCTGCATCCAGCATTTATGATGAAGTCTTTGGCATATTTCCTTTCTCTTGGATTGCCAGCTCATAGTTCCAGTCTCTTTCATTCTTGGTCTGAATACTTTGGCTCTCCAACAAAACAAGATGAACAGAAGTTGTGAGAAAAACACATGGCCATTTGTTGAGGCCCCTTTCCATGGAAGAAAGGATGACAGTGTTGATTGCCTGGGCTGGAGATGGGAACTCAATTTTGAACAAATTTATTCAGCATTTATTGCAGAGCTGCTCCATGCAGAGTACTGTTCTATGTATTCTGAGACCCAGATCCTACTCTCAAAGCTTACACTCTGAGACAAGACAGGTGCACAAAGTAAATGTGAGCTCTATAACCATTTTCAATGTACAGTACATGTATAGGATTGTATTAACAGAAGAGTGAGCAAAATACTCTGAGTGCATATGGGTGCAATTTATTATCCCTATTTTAAAGATGAGAATACAAAGGCACAGAGAGGCTAAGTAACTAGGAGTGTGGGTGGTTTGCTGAAGCATGTTCATTTTTCTGCTCCCAAAATAAAAACATCGTGTGAACTACAACTATTTTTCCAAAGCCAGGAAAGTGGGAAACTGGCGTCTGCCTCCCTCCCTAGAAGCAAGCAGAGCAGAGTTTTTATTAAAACTAAGCAATGAGGAGCTGGGTGCCCCAGTCTTATAGGGACAGGTCTTCTTTTATGTGTAGTTAAACCTCCTCATTCTATCACTCAGACAAGGGTTCTGTGAAGGAAAACCATAACTCTGACTCCTTTGGGAAGCACAGCATACTCAGAGAAGTAGCACAGCTTACCTGGGAATCATGAGCCTCCTTGAGAGGCCAAGTGGTATGAAGTGTAAAATCTGCCACTGTGGGCCATTGGGCATGTAATACTCAGACCTCAGTTTCTTTTCATGCAAAATAGGAGCAATGGTACCTACTTCATGGGAGTATTGGGACAATTAAATAAGATGATGAAAAATGCTTGGTGGCAACCACCACAAGGGCTACCATTTCCCAGTGCTTCCTTTGTGCACTCTGCCTGATAACTAGGACATGCTTGGTTAATGGAATAGTTTATACTTATTACTTTTACTTAGCTCATCTCCTCAATTTTATTGCTCTGCAAATCACCACTTCCCTTCTCTTTCTCCAGCCACACTCCAAGCCTTTCACCCCAGATGCTTCCCTGTTCTATGTCCTCCCCTAAGTCCTCAATTCTTCTGTCTCCTGACACCAGATGATCAGTGTTCCACAATAGTTTGCAAACATTTCAAATCCAACTAGTTCGATCCTTGTGTTCTCTTGAAAAATATTCCAGTACTCAAAATTTTAGCTTTTGGTTTATAAATAAAAGTTAATCTAGTTTGTCCTTAAGCCTTGTGCTTTTAGAGTATGATCTCAATATTGTGGGGTGATTAGAAAGGATGAATGCCAAAACCACTGGGCTTTCTACAGAGTTAAAGAATGGTATAATTTTGCGAAATAGAGGAAATATGCATTTGAATGGGATTTAAAAACCTATTACTCACTTCCCTTTCTTTCCTGCAGAGATTACTGAGAACATTAAGTAACAGTTTATGATTGAGTCAGCATCACTCACTGGACTGTTAGTCATTAAGTGTGCTCTGAAAGTAGTGCCTTCCAGGACTGCTTAGTTGGGTATGGCTGGCCTAGCAACCTCATGGATGTGGGGTCTGGGAAAGCTCACCCAAGAGACTAAAGGGAATGTTGACACATTCAAAGTGCATAGTTCCTTTGGGGTAATCTGATCACTGACTAAAAATGTGGTGGTATTGAGAAATTGTGGTTTTAGGTATAATACTTTTGGAGATTTTATTTTATTTTTATTTTTAATTTATTTTTATTTTTTAAAGATTTTATTTATTTGACAGAGAGAGAGAGAGAGAAAGAGAGAATGAGCACATAAGCAGGGAGAGTGGCAGGCAGAGGGAGAGGAAGAAGCAGGCTCTCTACTGAGCAGGAAGCCTGATGCAGGGCTGGATCCCAGGACGCTGGGATCAATGACTTGAACTGAAGGCAGACACTTAACTGACTGACCCAGCCACCCTATTATTTTAATGTTTTTATTTAAATTCAATTAATTAACATATAGTATATTACTAGTTTCAGAGGTAGAGGTCAGTAATTTATCTGTCTTATATAATACCCAGTGCTCATTACATCACATGCCCTTCTTTATTTTAGAGAGAAAGTGAGAGAGAGAGAGAGAGAGAGAGCACGCACGTGGAGGGGAGAGACAGAACGAGAGGGAGAGAGAAACCCAAGCAAACTCTATGCTGAGCATGAAGCCCAGTGGCAGGTTTGCTCTCACAACCCTGAGATGAGACCTGAGCTGAAACCAAGAGTTGGATGCCCAACTGACTGCGCTACCCAGATGCCCCTGTAACTATATTTTAAAAAACAGTTGTTATCTTTGAAAGATAAATAGTGAAATTTGAATTGATAAAATGATATGATGCTTGAATTTTGCCTCAAAATAACATGGTTCATGGTGCCTGGCTGGCTTAGTCCATAGAGCAAGGAACTCTTGATCTCAGGGTTGTGAGTTCAAGCCCAGTGTTGGGCATGGAGCCTACTTAAATAATAATCTAGTTCAGTGAGGGGGTTAGTGAGGGATATGGTTGGAAAAAGATTGACCGTATCTGAGAATTGTTAAAGCTGGGTGATAGGTACGTGGCAGTTCCTTATATTCTTCTATTTTTGTATAATTTTGAAATTTTCTGTGATAAATGAAATCTTAGGTGCATGGTCCCAAGCAGGGCTCGAAAGGACCATCTCTGAGTAGCAGTGGGTAAGCTTTAGTACAAAGACCAAGAGCCGTTCTGTGGTTGTTCAAGAACTTTAGATTGGTGCAGCAATCCTCGGTGAGCTTTCAGTGGTGTAGGGTAATGTCTTTAGGTCACATGTTGGTGAACATGCCGCCCATGCCCAGTGAATATTGAATGAGTAAATGAAAGCAAAGAGGCCCAAAGCCCTGACCCTCTTCTTATCTTTGCAGCGGAGCCCAGGGGGAGTATGCTGGGCTGGCCACTATCCGAGCTTACTTCGACGGGAAAGGAGAGGGACACAGGACAGTGAGTATGGACAAGTGGTGGTTGCTTACCATCGGGTGGCAGTGGGTCCAACTCTCAGCATCCTCTTTGTTCTGTAGTACACTCCCTCTGAGCCTTCTTGTAAGCAGTTAGGGAACATACAATGAAGAAACAGATTTCTTTGAACTGGCCATTACGGTCCTTACCCCAGGACATTTCACGGGACCATTTTAAGGGAAAACATTTGGAGATGAAAGTTTTTGCTCAAACCCAGTGTGTAAAAGTCAGCCAGTTTTTAGATTCTTCATTGCAAAATACAGGCAACTAGCTAGTCATAAACAATCTTCTCATTTTAATAAAACCAGAAATGGACTGAGATTGGGCCACCACCTACTGTACCCCACTTACTTGGGTAGCCAGAACAAGCCTGACACCCTTTTCTCTAACTCTCCTGGAAGCAAAAGAAGGAAAAGGCAGGAATGTTACAATTCCAGGTCTTAGGCCCGGACAAAGAGCAGAGACCAACCTTTAATTGTTCTGTAACTCCTACTGTGACTAGGCACAATTCTGCTTTCTGTATGCTCAAAAAATTTTTATCAAGGGGTGCCTGGCTGGCTCAGATGATGGATCATGTGACTTTTTTTTTTTTTTTAAGGTTTTTATTTATTTATTTGACAGAGACAGAGGGGAGCACAAGCAGGAGGGAGTGGGAGAGGGAGAAGAAGACTTCCTGCTGAGCAGGGAGCCCAATGCAGGGCTCAATCCCAGGACCCTGGGACCATGACCCGAGCCAAAGGCAAATTCTTAACTGACTGAGCCACCCCCACCCAGGTGCCCTGGAGCATGTGACTCTTAATCTCAAGAGTTGTGAGTTCGAGCCCCACGTTGGTTGTAGACATTGCTTAAAAAAGTACGGAGAGAGGGAGAGAGAGAATCCTGAACAGGTTCCATGTCCAGCATGGAACCCAATGTGGAACTCGATCCCATGACCCCAAGATCATGGCCTGAGCCGAAATTTAACTGACCAACCCACCCAGGCACCCATAAATAAATTTTTAATTAAATATTTACTGAAAAAGTAAATTCCCTATTGAGAATTGTCATCTCTGAGCAGCAGAAGAAGACATGGAGCAGAATTCATGGTTCTGCTTCAATTTTTGCTTTGAGTATGAGAGTCTAGTCTCTAGGGTCCAGATTGCTCTTGGAGCCTGTATAGGGACTGGTAGAGGTGCTAGTGGGATTGACTGGACTCCACTAATGCCCAGAGGCAGTGCTTGTAGCAGTTATCTGAACTTTGCTTCCAAGTGTGGTGAAAGGGACTGTGTTTTAGGGAGGTCTTCATTTTGGTGATAACCAGCACTAAGGTAGAACTTCCACTGAGTTGTAGACATGGGCTGTCCATATGAGCTGTAGACTGAGCTCCCTCTTAGAGGGAGCAGTGGGTAGGGGTTGGGAGCAGGACAAAAGTGACTGCCCATCTCGGGAGAGTTAGAGAAAAGGGTGCCAGGCTTGTTCTGGCTGCCCAAGTAAGTGGGATACCGTAGATAGTGGCCCAATCTCAGCCCATTTCTGTTTTTATTAAAACTAGATTATTCATGGCTAGTTGCCTGTATTTTGCAATGACGGATCTAAAAAGCGTTTCACCTCTCTTTCAAAAAAGGAGGGAAGAAAGAACATTTTCTTCCTCCTTCTGTTTATTTATCCTGATTCCACCGGTGTGTTTCCCCAGGCCTTTATCCTAGTTGGGCAGTAAGTAGAACTGATTTTCAAAGAATTTTGAAAAAGAGGACATTCATTAATTGAGTAATGATTCAATACTGGTCATATACAAGGTACTGTGTGTACCAGTCCAGAGTTACATCAAGTCATAACTCAGATAGACATAGTCCCTAATAAACTAGTTTGGTTTTTTTCGCTTGGGTTCTCTAGTGGTTTTGAATTCTTTCATTTTCTTTTTTTATTCTTTCTTTTTTTAAAAAAGATTTTACTTATTTGACAGGGAGAGAGAGAGCATAATCAGGGGGAGCGGGAGAGGGAGAAGCGGGGAGCCTGATGCAGGACTCAATCCAAGACCCTGGGAAGGCAAACGCTTAACCTACTGAGCCACCTGGGCACCCTGAATTCTTTAATTTTCTAAGCAAGGGTTAGTTTAGAACTACTATTATTCTTTAGCATCATAAAGGAAATACCGAAGCTCCTGTTGTTCAGGGAAAGGATGCCATGTGACTGACATTAAAAGTCCCCCATCTGTTTTTCCTCTGTGGCTTCCCCAGACTGATAGCCACTAGGACTCCCCCTTGTTATACTTTTCAGCCACAAGGTATCTGGGAATCCTGGGAAGGGATCCATTCATCCAATGTGACCACACTGCCTCCTTTGTCTCACCCCCCTCCTTCCCAGAGGCTTTATAGAGAGGCCTCGGAGATCTACACTCTGGTGCTTATGGAAGGCAAGCAATGAGCCTGCCTTCTAATAACTAAGAGCCAACTAACATACACTTTCTGTCTACTCCGTGATGCTTCCCACCCCTCATTGTTTCCTAGTTCTCCAGTGTGACACCAGGAAGTATCTGTGAACGTTCAGGAGTTGGGGACCAAACCAGAAAAGTCAAGGAGAAAGGATAAAAGAACTTTTGATTGCACCTGGGCAGAGATCTTGGACTCATAGATTTCTTTCTTGTGCCTTTCCCCTCTATGTGTTTTTCAGTCCTTCCTTCTCTCTCTGTCCCCTGTGTGTGACATTTGTTCTCTCACCATTGTCTACACTGTGATCACCATGTGTCCTTGTTCCATTCGGAAGGACAGAGGGGAGCTAGGTGCAGCAGTTCGGGGAGGGCTCTGGGCGGGAGAGGCAGGGAAGGCCACTCAGAGCTTATAGAAATACAGAATTCTGGGGCGCCTGGGTGGCTCAGTGGGTTAGGCCTCTGCCTTCGGCTCGGGTCATGATCTCAGGGTCCTGGGATCGAGCCCCACATCGGGCTCTCTGCTCAGTGGAGAGCCTGCTTCCCCCTCTCTCTCCGCCTGCCTCTCTGCCTCCTTGTGATCTCTGTCTGTCAAATAAATAAATAAAATCTTTAAAAAAAAAAAAAGAAATACAGAATTCTTAAGTTTGGAAATGTTAGCATCCTTTCTAGATTAAAGATTTTAATTAAAGCCAATGTTTTCAGTTGGAAAAGAAGAAAATGACTTATTGCTCAAATAATCAAGGATTTTTCCACATCAGAGAAATCCAAGGCAGCTGCTACTGCACAATAGACTCTAATGGAATCCAGTAAAATATATCCTTCTTTTTTGAAAAGGAGTGTGGGGAAATCATGTGCCTCAGAACCTCCCAGGTTCCTGATGGTTCTCTTACTTCAAGCTGTTGGGTAGTTATTTTCACATTTGCTCTTAGGTTAAATTTCAGAGGTTCCTAAAATGCAACAACCAAGTTCCTGATTTACCAGTTTAATTTGGGGGAATATAAATTTATTTAACAAATACTTACCAAGCACTCTCCAAAGCCCTTTATAATTAATAATTCAACTTGCTAGTCAAATATTAACTTAGATTTGCTGATCAGAGATGAGATTCTTATACAAAGGGAAAACATTAACCCCTAGAAAACACCAAAAACCACTCCCGACCCGCAAATGTATATGGGAGTATTTTCGCTTCCCAACTGCCTGATATGAAATAGTAGACTTTGGTTGTTAGATTTTATTAGTGATAAGAAATTTATTTCCCTTACAAAGGAACACTGCTCCTTAATCCCTCACTCATTCAGCAAGTGTTAGAGGATGAGCTCTAGGTTGGGTCTATCCCAGGTACATTGGGGAGTTGGAAAAACATAGCATCCACCTAAATGGGCATGAATGCACCAAAGAGGAATGTTTTATATAAACTAAAGCATCAAATCTGGGTCCTATTATTCCTATGTTCCTTGTGACCCCATAATTTTAAAGTGAGAGAAAATTACCATTAAAAATTCCCCCCCCAAATTATTAAATAAAGTTTCCTATTTCCACATAGAAAACCAGAAATATATAACAGCAACATATAAATGATCATTGACAAAACTGCTGAGACTTTTTTCTTTATACTGCCTTATGTCAGGATATGTATTAGTTTCCTGTGGCGGCTGTAACAAATCCTCATAAACTTAGTGACTTGAAAAAACAAAAAATTATTTTCTCACTTACGGAGTCTAGGAGACTAAAATTGGATTCCCTCGGCTGAAGTCAAGGTGTTGGCAAGGCTACCTCCTTCTGGAGGATTTAGGAGAGAATCTGTTTCTTTGCCTCTTTGGAGGCCTCCTGCATTCCTTGGCTTGGGGCTCCTTCTTGCCATCTCTCCATCCTCCCATTCATTCATGAAATTTTCTACTTACTTCATAGTCAAACCTCCCTCTGTTTCCCTCTGCTAAGAATACTGTGGAATATATATTAGGGCCCAACTGATAACCCAGATTTCAAGATCCAGAATTTCTCCTCTGAAGAACTTGATTTAATCAGTCACACAGTCCATTTTGCCCTGAGATAACATCCACAGTTTCTGGGGATCAGGTCTGGACATTTTAGGGGATCCATTATTCAGCTTACCACAGGACAGTTGACATTTTTACCTTGAAATTTTTTTTTTTTCAGCAGAACTTTGCTGGTACAAATTCTTAATTTAGGCCGTTAACCAATATTTTATATTCATTCAACAATTTTTAACTTGAATAAGTTGACTATATTAATTTTTCATATTTGCCTTTTCCTTCTTGATCAATGTTCTGCCCAGAAGGTGTCCTTTTATCCAAAGATTCTGTGATAGAATAAAAATACTTCATAGGAATGGACAAGTGACTTTGGTTGAGAAATTAAAGAAAGTCAATACAGTAGGGAATCATTTAAACTAGAAAAAGGATTTGAGGACACCCTGCATAATCAGCATGAGACCAGTAAACCATTCAAAAGAGGCACAAATGTTCTGTCAACAGAAAAGTGACAGTTTGCCTTTGTGTATGCATATTTTTCTTCAGTAGACAGCCTTGATGTTTTTGAGGAAACTGCTGTAAGCCAAGTTTCCCCTTCATAAGCCCGTTTCCGTAATGCCCATCCATTTCTCTTCAAGGGGTTGCAGTGGTGGTTCTGGGATTTAGAAACAGGAGGATTATTTTCAGGGTGATCATTACTTCTCCTGCTGCTTTCCATTGGGAAAAACTCCTTGATGCACTTTCCTGTAGTGCAGCGTCATCACATCTACCCAAGGATATGTGTTTGCTTGTGACCATGTGATTTGTAGGAGGAAATGAAAATGATTTAAATCTGGGAATTCTAAAATTGTACCCACCATCCACCTTCTGTAAGAATTCAGCTCATCTTTAAAGGCTAGCTTGGGCTCTAGCTCTGGAAACCCTTTCCCTTTCCCTCTTCTGCTTGAAGTGACACCCCCTTATTCTGAGTTCCTGTGGCCCCTGTTTATACATTTGCTAGCATTTTCCATGAACGCATGGCATGCTTTCATTCTCACCTTATGATTTGTGTGACAACTAACAATTCATTGCACAGATTAAGCATCCAGTAAATGCTGACATAACTGATGTATCAGCACTGGAAGACCTTGGAATTACCTCTGCCATTGTCATCTCTCCTGGATCTCAGCAAAGCCATGCTGAGCACTGAAGCTGTGATTTGGGCACTTGGGTCCTAGGGTTTAACTTCCAACCTCATGTTCTTATAAGATGCCTTCTTTCTACATGTTATAACTGTGACAAGGTCACAGTAAGCCTGGGTCTGGTTTTTGCTATGCTGAGATAAGGGAGGAGAGTACACGAGTCTTTAAAGTGCAATATTTGTGGATTCAAAGGCAGACTTCTCTTTCGGACATTGTTTTACACTACAATAATACTGAAATCATAGCAGATTTTAAGGCAGTAGTGACCAGTTTAAATAAAGCATGTGGTGCCAATTTAATCTGTATTTCAAGCATCTGTAGGACTTTTCTGCCATGAGTAGCCTGGTGATGATTTTTTTGTCCTTCCTTTTCATTCCTAAGGTTTGCCTTATTCCAAAATCAGCACATGGGACCAATCCCGCAAGTGCTCACATGGCAGGCATGAAGATTCAGCCTGTGGAGGTGGATAAATACGGGAATATTGACACAGCTCACCTCAAGGCCATGGTACCCGTCTTCCACTAAACAGATGGGCGAGGTCTGGGTTGGGAAGAGGTGGTGGGGAGAAGGGACTGGATGGTTTATATCAATGTTATCTTTCTTTGCATTCTAATTAAAAGAGTGCAGTTCCTCCTCTGGGTAAATGGTGTAAAATCAGAAAACCTAACCATCTCCATTAGAAAAATAAAAAGCAACAGTCACATTTTTGGTCCATAATAAAACTGAACACAGTTTACATCTTCCTTCACTAACCGGGAGAAGGTCCTTTAAACTGAAATCCCATCCTCTTAATGCATATGTAAGAAACTGAATGAATTATTCATGGTCATAGTAAGGTGACTCCTTGCAGGGCCTGCCTGCCTCCTCCTTCCTGCCCAACCTTCCCCCGTTTTCCCCATTAATAATCAAACTAGCGGTCACAGTTTATTCTCAATCTTTGCGTTGGAAATTAAAACATAAATGTAGATTTTGCAAATGTGTGTGACTGTCCCAGCCATTACCTGCTGAAATTCGGGCAGCATTCCATCTCCTTCCTGCAACATCAACCCCCACTCCCAACCTCCCAACCTCCAGGAAGAGGTTGCCTAGCAACTGTATCTGCTTTCCACTGGTGGACTGGAGGCTGCATCTTTAAGAGGGAAGGAAATCAGTTGAATAGCAATGTGATTTTGTCAGGATTACTAGGCATGGAGATTGAGAACTTCATGTAACTGCCTTCAAAGGAAGCTGAAAACATACAGCACTGCTTGTCTCTCCCATCCATCCCCCCTTCCAGAGCCCCACAAAGTTTATACCAACAGATATTTTGGGGTAGTTGTAATTACTAAGTTTCCCCAATATAGGATATGACCTTTAAAAAAAATTTTTTTTTTTCATTTCCACATAAGCGCACTCTGACTCACTGGCCAGAACAACAGGAATGTGCTTTTTATATATGTTTGCTTTCTGTGAAAAGGAAATGTGAGGGAGATTTCTTTTTATCAGAGCAGAACACTTCTTATGGGAATTCTAATTTCAACAGAATGAGAGGGAAATGGAATAGGGGTGGATATGGCAAGATGAGCAGAGAGAGATTAACTGTGAGAACAGACATGTCTGGAGCCAAAAAGATCTGAAATAATTATTCAGATGACTAAAACCAAGGAAAACCTTGGGGAGTTGAGCCTAAAATACCCAAAAATCTTTCTTTTCTTTCTTTTTTTTTTAATATTTATTTATTTGAGAGCGAGAGGGAATAAGAGAGAGAGAGAATGAGAGAGAGAGAGAGCATGAGAAGGAGGGTCAGAGGGAGAAGCAGACTCCCTGCCGAGTCCCTGATGTGGGACTCAATCCCGGAACTCCAGGATCATGACCTGAGCTTAACCAACTAAGCCACCCAGGCGCCCCCCCTCAAAATCTTTCTAATAGTCTTTTAGGTCTTGATCTTGGAGACCTAACCTAAAGGCGTTTTGTTATTTCTTTGGAATGACTTAAGAAAAGACTAATGGCTGTGAATTGTTATTGCCATGCTACTTTGAGAAAATTCCAGAAATGGAAAGTCCAAGATTTCATCTTTCCTAATTCTGTAAAGTAAAAAGAAAGGGTTTGGCCAATAAACATATCCTCCTTTGTCTCCCTCTGCTCTTTTCTATCCCACAGGTGGATAAACACAAGGAGAACCTGGCAGCAATCATGATTACATACCCATCCACCAATGGAGTATTTGAAGAGAACATTGGTGACGTGTGTGACCTGATCCATCAACACGGAGGACAGGTCTATCTAGATGGGGCAAATATGAATGCACAGGTAGGCAACACAAAGAGGGACTCCCTGGGAAAATGGTTAAGTCAGAAAGAGATTTTTTCCTCTGACTTCTTGACTATTGTCTCAAAACATGATACTGAATTCAGAACCGTGGTTGACTTTGTTTATTGCCAATTTCAAGCAAAGTGCTTCAATTTCTCTGAGGTTAGATTTGAAGGAGGTGATAGTGGGGGTTGGGGAGGAGATAAAGAGAGCAACAGGATACAGGGAATGAACTGAATGTCCTTAGTTCCTCAGAAGTCGGGATCTCTCTCAGGGTGCTACTGGTAAGAAGGTCACTTGACTCCCTGCCTGTGGGAGTTCAGACCCAAGTTCTGGCCATTCTGGATGTTGATCTCTCACAATGTCCCTTGCCAATGAACAAGCCATTAATCTGGCTTCAACTTTTTCAGTGTAAAGTGGCTGAATAGTTCTGTTCCTGAAGGGCCAATCCTGATTACTTACCTGGGTGTGTGTGTGTGTGTGTGTGTGTGTGTGTGAGAGTGAGAGAGGGAGGGAGGGTTGGATAGGGTTCTGTGTAATATACACCCCTGAGCAAATGCTGTAGGGGCATTGGAGCAGAGGATGTCATGATCTTTCAGAGTTTTCCTAACTTCTTGGTCTTTGTTTGTTGTTGTGATTGTGGGTTGGTTTTGTTTTTTGTTCATTTTTGGTTTTGCTTTGTTTGACTTAGCCATTTCAAATTCTTCCTGCTTTTCTTTACTTGTCTGATTGCTTCTGTAAGTGTGGTCCAGGGACTGTCTGTTGCATCACTAGCATTAATGCATGCTTGCTCTTTGGCCATATTGAAAATTAGTCCTAATGCCAAAGTGGCAGGAAGGCCTGTTGAATGTTGTGGTTGGTGTTAGGGTGGTCTCAGGAAAACTGTCGACCTCCCTTCCTTCCCCTTGGCTCAGCATCCTCTCAGGTGGCCTTCCATCCCCTTCCACTGGTGTGTCCAAAGTACATGATACTCAAAGCCAACCAGACAGGGGGAGGTAACGTTGCTAGGGTGAAAGTAATCTCTTTGTGCAGCAAGGAGGTACTTCCCTCTCTTTTGCTTAGGGTGCTTCCTCTCCTCCCTCTTGTGGTGGAAAATTAGGAATTGACTGTATATTCAAATCTGCATTTTAAAATCTAAATTAGGCTAAATGGTCAGTTGCTGTTTCCATAGAAACTATAAGCCAGGCTGCCTGTGGGATGTGAGGTTTTGACTGCAGAACTTGGCCAGTATTGAGAAAATTTCTGTGAACAGCTCTGCCTGCCTTTTCCTCTAAAGGGAGAGGCCGCAGTAAATAGCATGGCCACCTTTCCAGAGCACCATTTCAAGCTCTTGACTTTTGATTTTGGCTCTTTCCCTTTGTGGTAGGTGGGAATCTGTCGTCCTGGAGATTTTGGGTCTGATGTCTCACACCTAAATCTTCACAAGACCTTCTGCATTCCCCATGGAGGAGGCGGCCCTGGCATGGGGCCCATCGGCGTGTGAGTTCTGGGCTGCTTGTTTCAGGAAGGTTTTAGAGACTAAAAATGAAAGAATGCCCCCAAATTTGCTGTTCTTCTCATCAAGGTCTTCAAGTGTCATGGACACCTTCATATCTAGTGTTCTTGTAGGGGCTGGGAGAGAAGCAGTGAGAAGGGTGATTAAGGGGATGTCCAAAGAGGAGCATAAGTAGATTTTATTAACCACAATGCTCGATTGGCCACACTAAGCTCCTAGTCATGTGTAGACAGAGCTGTTTATTAGCAGAGCAATGAATAGGGAGTTTAATGAGGTATTATGTATCTGAACTGGAATATTAGCACCTGTAAGTGTCCCTTAGACTTTAATAGATTGCCAAGAAGCTTTTCTTTTTATTCATTCTTTTTAAAAAAGAAATCAGCTGATGGTTATGTTGAAAGTGAATTATCTATCAATAACAGAAAGAACTCATAGGAAAAAATTGCTTGTCAGGGGCTGGGGAGCAGGGGGATGGGTAGGGAGAGGTTGGTAAAGGGTATAAACTTTAAGTTATGAGATGTGTAACATGTAAAACATGTTGATTACTATTGATAACACTGTATTGTATATTTGACATTTGCTAAGAGAGTAGAAATTAGATGTTCTCAACAAAGAAAGAAAAAGAAAGAAGTGAGTTGGATGTAAAGTGTTAAACACTTTGTAGGCTGGATTCTTACTACATCTGAGAGAAGTCAGAAGGAAACAGACCTTAATACTAGAAATAATTAGATGAGGTCAGAATAACACTAAAGGAATGTCTCGTAGCTGTTGATAACTTTTTACACTGTGAAGTTGAATCATCTTGTGAAAATGATGCTGAGTAGCCATTTCCTGAGTTTCTTCAGTTTTCCAAAAATGGACCAAAGGGCCCAGACTTCAGGTTGCTGGGAGCCTGGCCCTCTTGGTTTTTCCTGTTTTTCTTTTTGATTATTATTATTTGTAACTAGTGGGGTCACCTCAGTACCTCAGCTGTGGGGAGGTGGGATAGTGGTGTTCGGTGCTGGCCTCTGATGTTTAGGCCCATGGGGCTCTCTCTCAGCAGCACTCTCTGTCCCTTAGATGCCTCAGGGAAGAATGTGGGGCATGGGGGTGGGAGGTCCCCACATCCTGGTGAGTTCATTGCAAGCTATTTCACGGCTGCCTATCTGCCAAGTCATCTGCCATAGTTCTCTGGTGAGCCACTGGGACATTGATGGCTTATGAAGAGGAGGAAGGAAGGAATACTTCCTGAACATCTGTTTCTTAGCAAGTGTCAGGTCCTCTCCATTCTGAGTTCCTCTACTAGGAATAGAGCTTTTGGAGAGGGCTTAGAACTTGCCTATTTGTTTGGTCTGGATCTGTTCATTATATCTTCTGAATTTATGTTTAAAAATAACAGGAAGAAGCATCTTGCCCCTTTCCTGCCCAGTCATCCCATCATCTCGGTAAAGCCAAGTGAGGATGACCGACCTGTGGGTACTGTTAGTGCAGCCCCCTGGGGCTCCAGTTCCATCTTGCCCATTTCGTGGGCCTATATTAAGGTAAGGCCTGTGACTGTGTTAGGCAGGTGGGGGATGTGATATGTGGGTGGGAAACTAAGGCTTTCTCCTTGACTTAAAAATGAAGAAATCCAGGGGTGCCTGGGTAGCTCAGTTGCTTAAGTGTCCAACTCTTGGTTTCAGCTCAGGTCATGATCTTGTGGTTATGAGATCGAGTCCCACATGGGGCTCTGCACTCACCTCAGAGTCTGCTACAGATTGTCTCTCCCTCTGCCCCTCCCCCATCTCTCTCTCTCTCTCTCTGCACTCAGTCAGAGTCTGCTACAGATTGTCTCTCCCTCTGCTCCTCCCCCCCCCAAAAATAAATAGATAAAATCTTAAAAAAAAAAAAAAAAAGAAGAAGAAGAAATCCATGATCTGAGATGTGGTTCAGTGAAGATTGCTGACTTAGGTGGAAAAAACCTTCTTAAAGAGATGAGATAAATTTTATTTCATCTCTTCTAACATTGCTATTTCCTTTGGGTTTTCATAGTGGGTTTAACATCACAGAAACTAGACATGCCAGATATGTTTTTCCAGACCAAGTTAAGTTCCATGAGTCATATGGATGTTCTGGCTACGTCATTTTAGTTTCCTGTAGGATTTGTATAGCCTCTTGCAAGTGAAAAACAGTGCACGTACTAATTATTATACTTGGTTGAAATCCTGAGGTAAATCTTTAAGAATAAATCTCATGTTGCTTTATATTTCTTAGGTACTTTGAAGGTAAGACTAAAAAATAGCAGAAATTTGCTTATGTGGTAGTTTTCCAAAGCTCTTTGCCCTTTAGAGCCTGTGGAACTATAACTCTATGGGGTAATTAGACTTTGTTAGAGAACAGCTTTCCTTTCTTTGTGTTTCTCCAAAAAACTGTAGAGCCAGAGTTTATTTTATACAGTTCTTGTTCAAATGGGCCTGCCCACCTCCTGGGCTGACAAGGCTATGCACTGGATAGGAACACTTGTTCAGCAGCTAATTAAGCAGCATTCCCAAACTGGCTTCCCTCCTTAAAGGAAGAGTGGCTTCTAGTGAAATAAGACTCCAAAACTCAGCTATGCAAGTCATGTTGAATGGCTCTTTGGGGCTGGCTGTTACTCTGAAACAGTGCAGCATTTATGATTCTTAATGAAAACTTTCTGGGAAGCTGGAACAACAATTCTGTACCTCAGAGACTAAAACCTCCTTTTAAAAGTGATATTCAAGTTGTTTTACAAATAGTAACAACAAAACAATCATAGTAAAGGTCTGCTTCTTTACAAACAGAATCTTATTCTCAGGTTCCTTTTGGTCCTGAGATCCTATAAACCTGGATTATTTATTATGGATATATTTGAGTTAGAGAGTATTTCCCACATAACAAAAAATAATGTCCCAAGTCTGGTTTGGCCATATGCCAGGAATACCAGACATTTATAATCTCCGTTATAAATGAAATAAATAAAATAGGTTTTAAACTACCCCTCTGACCTTGACTCCTCTCTTTATTTCAGGCTATTGCCTGGGCTCCAGAACTACCTTCTTTCCCTGCTTCAGTCCATCTTAGACACTCTGTAGTACACAGGATTCCCCTAATGGCCCAGATTATCTTCTGGTTTCCTTTTGCTGTTACTGCTCAGTCTTATTAGCCTACACAGAATCCTTAGGGCATTCTTCCCAAAATGCACATGCCTAGGCCCCATCCCAGAGGGAATAAAATTCAGCATATGGGAGGTAGAGTTTGGGTCATCAAACTTTCCAGGTGACCCATGAGTTGAGAGCCATTGACTGGCTGAGCCAAATCCAAGTTCTTCATAGCAAAGGTTTGAATCTTCTAAGAGGATTGTCACAGCCCACCACCTCTACAGTAACCCCCAGACTGCAGCCCTGTGCCTTCACTTCCACGCTGCCCTGGTTTTTGTCATTCTTATCACCTGGAGCTCCTTCCCCTTTCTTTTTGCCTCTCCAAATTCCACCCATTTTTAGATTTCCGCTCAAGTTCTGACTCATACTCTGGTAACCCTTCTTTGTCCAGCTTGGCAAGATATGTCCTCTCCTTACTTTGGACATTGGTGTCACTGTTTTATTTGATGCTTTCTCATGTGCTTGATACTAATTATGTATTTAATATATACCAAGCCTCCATCATACATGAGGTATTCTGGAAAGAATGTCAACAATAAAAATTGGTGCAATCTTGATTTTAAGCTCTTTGCTGGTGATAATGTTCACCCTGTGTAACCACAGGGATTTAGAAACTATCAGAAAAGGATAATAACAACTCTGGCTGTTGTTAAACATATACATGACCCTGAGTATGGACAACTGTAAGACAAACCATACAGAATTGATTCGGGGGGATTTAGGTCAAGATCGCACAAGATTTCTGGCAATTACCAAGACATTTCAAATTCACAGTAAACAAACATAAGCTTTCCCAAGTGCATGTAATCTAAGATGCTTTTTCCTCTTTATTTTTTTCTTTTCTTTTTCTTTTTTTAAATTTAAATTCAGTTAATTAACATATATTATTTGTTTCAGAGGTATAGGTCTGTGACTCATCAGTCTTATATAACACCCAGTACTCATTACAACATATACCCTCCCAATGTCCATCACTCAGTTACCCCCATCCCTCCATCTTCCTTTCCTCCAGCAACTCTCAGTTTATTTCTTATGATCAAGAGTCTCTTATTCTGGGGTGCCTGGGTGGCTCAGTGGGTTAAAGCCTCTGCCTTCGGCTCAGGTCATGATCCCAGAGTCTTGGGATCGAGCCCCTCATGGGGCTCTCTGCTCAGCGGGGAGCCTCCTTCCTCCTCTCTCTGTCTCTGCCTGCCTCTCTGCCTACTTGTGATCTCTGTCAAATAAATAAATAAATCTTTAAAAAAAAAAAAAGAGTCTCTTATTCTTTTTTCTTCCTTAGATAAAACACAGTCAGCAGCCAATTTTACCCTATTGTAAGCTTTGTTACTTTGTTCCTTTGTTACTATCATAAGAAATATAAAGTTATGTTCCAAGGAGAAAACTAAAATTTATTTAGAATTTATTTAGAGAATTTATTTAGAAAAGACTGGCAGACCTCCTTGTTGGGATTTTATACCCATCTGTAATCCAGAGTGATAGTGGGCTGACTCCCTTTGTAAGTCAGATTTATTTGGGGATGTCTTTGATTGGTGTCCATTTGTTTTACTTATTCTGTGGTTGATGACTCTTTCTCTCTCTGTTGCAGATGATGGGAGGCAAGGGCCTTAAACAGGCCACAGAAATTGCTATATTAAACGCCAACTACATGGCCAAGCGACTAGAAAAACACTATAGAGTACTCTTCCGGGGTGCAAGAGGCAAGTATCAACCTTAGTTTACCATCACCTTGTTATCAACCTTAGTTTACCATCATCTTGGTTTTTTTCTTCACCAAGTTTGACCTAATGGTTTTTTATAGTGGGTAGGAAATTTCCGTTTCTTAGCATATACCAGAGAAAAGCATAGATATTTTGGAAATAACTTCTATTTCGTGAACAGTTTAGGAGTATTAGTATTAGTATTTGGAAGGCTGTGTGATGCAGTTAGTGTACACAGCCCGGGTCAACAAGGAGCCACACCCACTGAGAGAATCATACATAAATATTGAGAGCTCATTACCTCACAAAGTGCTATGGGAATGCCTCTGGAAGAGTGGAGTAATTCAGACTGGACAGAGGAGGGGCGGAATAATTGGGAGAGACTTCTGGGAGGAGCCCCTTGAGATGAACCTGGATGAGAGAGGAGCAGACCCCAGTAAACAGAGACTGCAGCAAGCCAGAGTTGTCTAGGTGGTGGAAGGCTTTGGCCGGGGTTGATAGATGGAATAGGAGGAAGGGAAACAGATAAAGAATGAAGTTGGAGAGGCAGTGTGGGGCCTTGAAGGTCTCAGAAGGCTCTTAGCTTTATCCTTGGGCCAGATGATAGCCATGAAAGGTTTTTTCATCAGGGGAATGACAGGATTAGGAGAATGATAAAGTCATGAAGAAAATTGGCAGGGGATGAACATCCTATTAGAAGTAGAATCAATAGGACTTAGTTACTGATTATTTGAGTGTGAAGAGAATTTCTGTGTAAGCCTCTTAACTCTGACAATAGAGGCACAATAGTTGGAATAATAGAAGGGGGAACAAAGTCACCCTGGAAGATGGGGAGGGGATGGAGCCAGACAGATCTGCAGAAATTTGGCTTTGGGCACAGACTCGACGAGCAGACTCTTAGAAATGGTGAAACCCAAGAAAAGAGTTTTGAGAAACTAGAGCAAAACCCGTCAAGCAGATGGCTACCTTAACAGGGATGAGCAGGAAAGGGGTACCTGGTAAGGGAGGGTTCCATGCTTGAGGCAGCCTTAGGGCCTCTGCATTTGTCACAGTACCTCTCCCAAGAAAAGCCCCTGCTTGTCCTGTGTATCTCTGTTCTGGCTTCACCTCCTCCCCGAAGCCCTCTTTTCCTGGCAGAGAGAACTACTTCTTCCCTTGATCGTCCACGACTGAAGATTTCTCCCTCTCGGTTTCTTGTCTGGCTCTCTCCATCAGACCTTGAACTCCTGCAGGATAAAGACTGTGCCTGCTTCCACTCTCTAGCACCTATAACCTGTCAGTCATGCCTGGCCAACCATAAATGTATGCAGTGTTGCACAGCAGAAACAGACTGGTCTTATGACATGAGTCTTAAAAAGAACCTTGCCTTTAACAGTTATGAACATTTTGGTCACCTTTGAAAGAATCAGGACAAAAATGATAAGGCAGATGCCAAATGGAAATGAGCTGAGAAATGGACTGAGGGTGGGGAAAAGGAGGGAGAGGCATTCATGGTTTGGGGGAGTTATTCATGGTAGTGAAGGCAGGGGACAGGTGGGAGCTGCTCCAATAAGATGCAGTTTTGTTTTGAAATAAGAAAAGAACATGATTTTAAACTGCCAGAGAAAAGGAATTGAAGAGGGGAAAGTGAAGCTACAACAGAAGGAATAATAGATTGGTGAACAAAGTCATCCTGGAGGTGATGGGAGGAGAGGGTGCTAAGAGCCAGGTAGATAGGCAGCACATTGGCTGTGAGCACAGAATCAGAGACAGGGACGGATGGGGACTTGGAGCTTGGAGCAGAGAGACAGCAGTCAATAAGCAGCAGGGGCCACAAGGAGGAGGCTGTTCTGACTCTGTTTCTCTAGCTCAGGTGGAGTATGTATCTACATCTGGGATCTTGCCTTAAAAATATGTATCGAAAGGGTTAGTTCTGGAGTTTGAAAATAGAAAAGAGCTAAATAACTAGAAGCTCTGGTTAGGAATGCTCCCCAGAGATTAGGAAAGAAAGTTGTGGACAATATGTCTCTAAGCAATACAGTAAAATGCTTCTGAGGTGGGTAATGAAGAATCTACAAGAGCTACTAATTAATTCATTCAAACAGAGCTCCATGTATCATGCTTATGTATTGACCTTCAGGATTAGTTTAAGTATTTGTTTTGTCTGAGTATATAAGTAATTTGTGTATGCTCAACAAAAAAATTGGGAAGATAAAAACCATGAGGAAAGAAATATAAGTGATCCATGGTTTCATCAAGTAGACATAACCACAATTAATATTTTGCTATATTTCTTCTTTTACATTTAGACCATTCAAATCACATTACAAATATAGTTTGTGTCCTGGTTTTTAACTTATCTTATATTGTGATCATTTCCCCTTGTCATTAAATGTTATTTGAAAGTAGCTATGTTGATTCTATTATATGGATATACCAGGATCTAGGTATAATGTTTTCCCCCTAGTTCTTTGCTTTACATTTGTAACAATGCTGCAACAAATATCTTTTTTATTTAGATTTAAAAAAAACATTTCTGATTATTTCCTGAGGTTAGAGCTGTAGAAGAAAAATTG
This sequence comes from Lontra canadensis, assembly GCF_010015895.1. Lineage (NCBI taxonomy): Eukaryota > Metazoa > Chordata > Mammalia > Carnivora > Mustelidae > Lontra > Lontra canadensis. The sequence goes on from NW_022631159.1 coordinate 2,067,052, forward strand.
CTATCTCAGAGAATGAATGCATTTAAGCTCTCGGTATGTGTGGTTTGGTTGTCCCCACAGAAACTTTGTACCAGTTTATTTCATGCTAATAGCATATGAAGTGACCATCACACGAGGGCCTAGTGAACACCAGGTGCCAGGCTAAAAAGACACCACCAACACAGACAAAGTATCTTTGCCATTCTGGTGATTGAAAAAAATGATCTTTTTGCTTTAATTGACAAGCCTTGGGGTTTTTTTTTCCTGTTTATTTTTTTTTAAGGTATTTGAAATTTACTTATGATTAACTTTATTTGAAAACTTCATTGAGGCAGAATTCACATACCATACAAATGACCCACTTTAAATGTACGATTCACGATTTTTAGTGTGTTCACAGAGTTGTGCAATCTGAATTTTAGTTTTTTAAAGCAAGAATGCATGTGATCAAAAAAAAAAAAAAGAATGCAAGTATCTGGACTGCATGGGGGTACAGTGGCAGTCTAGCAGAGAAAGTGAACAAGCGTTTCTCAGGTGCCCACCATGAGCTTAGCATTTGAGTGACTAAGCAGAGATGGTCTCAGTCCTTGGGGATTTGCAGCACAAAATGATAGATGCACTTTCCATTTGTTTTGACATTTTATCCCAGAATTAAATAATAAATTGTATTTCTTATCCCATGCAGAGATATATTGGTGATTACAGATTTTATTACCTAATCCCAAAGTTCATGAAATAAAAAATTGTCTTATGTTTGGTCTGGTAAACACATTCATTATATAATTTGAAGCTGAGTATTCTAGGGCCTAGAAAAGAATTATCACCATACCTCCCAAGGGCCCAAAATAGAAATGTTCTTAATAAACACATTGTATTCCAGCATGTCTAATGGCAATGTTAAAAGACCATTATTCATCTTAATCATATTTACTAGTTCTATATAAAGGACTTTGGAATTACAGATGACTATGAGGCAATAATTTTAATGAACTCCAGGCTTCCCTTTATGAACTATTTCTTTGAGAGATTTGAAAATACCAGCTAAACCACTGAGGCTTATGGTTTTCTGAAGTAAGGAAGTGACAGGCAAGAATTGGGTTGGGGGAAAAGCAGCAGTATTTAGGATAAGGAAAGAAAGGAATTACCTCAGAATGGTATCTTTTTTTGTTTGTTTTAATGATAAATTCTTATTTATTGAAAAACAGGGGTACCTGGGTGCTTCAGTGGGTTAAAGCCTCTGCCTCCAGCTCAGGTCATGATCCCAGGGTCCTGGGATCGAGCCCCACATCGGGTTCTTGGCTCCGTGGGGAGTCTGCCTCCCCGCCCCCCTGCCTGCCTCTCTGCCTACTTGTATTCTCTGTCTGTCAAATAAATAAATAAAAAATCTTAAAAAAAGAAAGAAAGAAAGAAAGAAAGAAAGAAAGAAAAGGAAAACATCCAGTTGAGTGTTTTTTGTTTTAAGATGGTACTTTTTTTTAAAGGAGGAATTAAAAAAATTCACAGATGTCTACTCTAGTGGGAGGCTAAACTTACGGATCTAAATGGAGTTTCCGTCAGTGGAGCAGGCAACTTTATTAGTATCCCAAAGTTTTATTTAGGTTCTAATTTCTTAAATGCCTATCCATTTTTGACCTCAGGTTTGACAAACCTAACACTGCCTGGAAGTTCCTGTTCCTCAGTTGGTTTCCCAGTGTCCTTTATGGGCAGACATGGGCCTCAGGGGATGGGATGGGCCTACACATCCCAGGCCAGGAAGTGACCCTCCTGAGGCCAGAGGCCCCACCTATCCGACCTCATTTCCGAGGAAGCATTCAGTTTTGCAGTTTTGATTCTATTAGTTAAGGTCCCTGGATTGCAACTGAAAAGCTTGACCAAGCCCTGATTGCCCTCCTAATAAGCTTTATGAGCAATTAGTCAGTGAGTTCCATTTGTTTTTTAGGCAGTCACTCTAAGGATGCGGTGCTTAGAGCCAAGCCACTTTTATTTTGGTTTTCCATCATGCCACCCTCCCCTCCTTGGTCCTTTAACTTGGTATCTTTTCAGACTCTGAGCTATAGTCATGGTTAGGCCCAGCAGGAGCATCAACTCCAGAGGAAATTAAAACTTGTGCTGATCAGTTTATGTAATTTCTACTTCAAATTGCCCTGACTCACCGTATGCCATAGAAGGTTTGTGTATCTTTTCTCTTTAAAAAATATAAACAAAGATGAACATCTTGGGATCTGGCCTCTAACAGCCACAAAGAATCAGTTTCACCCCCTTCAGGGCTCAAGTACAGAGAGAGAGAGAGAGAGAGAGACACTGAAATTACACTGTTTCCATTTGAACACCTTAGGATATGGATTTAGAAAATAACATCTGAACCTTATTTTGAAAATGGAGCTCTTTCCAAACCGCCTGGCTGTGGTGGGGGCCCTGCAGACACAGGCTTTGTGTTAACAGTACCGGGCGGGGCTCCGCGTGACTGAACTTCTCTTTGGAAGACTGCCCTCTGCCTGCCAACGGGAGTGACTCCTTTCCTCCATCATGTGTCCCTCTCCCCCTTCGGCCCACTGAGCATCCTTCAGAGCAGTGAGTTCCATTAGCCTTCTTTCTTGGGTCACTGTCACAGAGCTGGGGTAGCTGCCAGAGGCTCAGAGAAGAAAGGTTAAAGGTTGAGGCTGGGCTACCAAAATGGGGTAGGGACAATTTTGTATTTAGGATTTCTAGACTTAAATGATCTCACCATTCCCACCCTCCCAGGCCACTCCCAGCCCCCTGCCGCACCCAGTACTCCAACTGATTGTTCCTTTTAGGTACCTTTTCTTCCCTGACTACCTAGCTAGGAATACAGCCTTGTACTTTGGACTCCCACTTCCTACAAATTTAATCACCATCATTGTTAGAAAGAATATTTTAAAAATACTCAGTGACAGTATATTTAAAGCTTCAGGTTCTCATACTTTCGTTTTCTAACAAAACCAGTCCTTTCTTACCTAGTCATTACATAAGAAGCAGAGCAGGTCTCAGGGGCTATTATTAATGACTGGAGCTATTCTCAGGCTTGAGGAATTATGTCCACTCCATATTTAATAAGTAAGATTCATTGTTTGCTGAGATTCAGGAGAAGTAGGTTGAGAAGAAGGTGTACATTATTATCTCAGGAGCAGATACTTTCTTAGAAGGAAACTCATTAGTTGTGTGAGACATGGAATTTGGACGCCCCCAGAAATGTTGTTCTATTTATGAAAATGCTGACTTAGTTGATGACTTATTCCTCCTGACGGGTGGGTGATCAAATAGCTCATGCTGAGCAGATAGCAGCCTGGGCCTGGAGGGCTGTTAGTACAAGGACTAGAGCAAAGTGAACTGACTTCCAGAGCCTTTGGCTTCTTCAGCTTCTTGCCACTTGTGGTGTGGTGTTTGACAGTCCCAATTTCTGATTCTCAGCTTGAAGCCTGAAACCAAAATCCCAAGAGCCCCTTCGAAGAATCACATACAATTACGTATGTGCCCTACAGATAGAGGTCTACTATATATTTATATAGACTCAGAAGAAAGTTATTTGATACTGGGGGCAGAGTTCCTGAAAACAGTGTCAGTGCATCTTTAGCTCTAGAAATAATTTTGTAATAAAAGGGTCAGGCCCGTGATATGTTTAACTGTTGGAAGTAGATTTTATAACCACAGAGTAGGAAAAATATCATCCCCAGGAATCTCTAGGCAAATCCTGCAGCAGTACATCGGCACCTGAGTCCCAGCTCTCATCAGCCTCTTGGCTCAGGGGTGTGTTGTGCACTGAGGATTGGACACATTGACCTGACGTGTTAAAAACCTCTTTATTTTTACAATTATTTTTATATTTTATATTTGATAAAGTAGATGAGGTCTTTGTTACCAGCAATAAGTTTGGCAAGTGACCATGACTTCTTGGTACTTTGTTGATACGTGCTAAAAAGCTGGTTTATTTGCTCATTTGCTTGTGGGTAAAACAAGCTGATGCTAATCTTGAGCTGAAACCATTTTCCAGGTTATGTGGCTCATGAATTTATTTTGGATACGAGGCCCTTCAAAAAGTCTGCAAATATTGAAGCTGTGGATGTGGCCAAGAGGCTTCAGGATTATGGTGAGTGACCTTGTGGGAGCAACGCCTTTTAGGGCAACTCAGGTTTTTGACATTCATGCAGTTTTCCATGCTGGCTATTGGCCACTTCCTCAAGGCACTAACCACATGTGCAGGCACCATAATAAACTGGCTATTGGCTAAACGGTGAGCACTGGGTTCTAGGCAACCTTCAAAATGATGAGAAAATACTTTCCCTATGACTGCATTGGTAATACCCTTCCAAAGATATTAAATCATATATCCTGAATCAATTGGCATCCTAGAAAAGAAGTCTTTGTAGTTAACATAATTAAAAACCCCAAAGAAAATGGCTGCTGTTTCCTATATTTCTTTATTTTTTTTACATTTTTAATTAAGTTTTTAATTTAAATTCCATTACAGTTAACATACAGTATTTGTCAGTTTCAGGTGTACAACGTAGTGATTCAGCATTTCCATACATTACTCAGTGCTTATCACGATAAGTGTACATTCCCAGCACCTATTTCACACATCTGCCCCATATCCCCTCTGGTCACCATCAGTTTGATCTCTGTAGTTAAGAGTCTGTTTCTTGGTTTGCCTGTCCCTCTTTTTTCCCCTCTTCGTTCATTTGTTTTGTTTCTTAAATTCCACATATGGGTGAAATGATATGATATTATTTTTGAAATGATATGATATATGAAATGATATGATATTATTTTTCTGTGACTAATTTATTTTGCTTAGCATTATACTCTCTAACTCCCATCTGTGTTGTTGCAAATGGCAAGATTTTAATCTTTTTTATGGCAGAATAATACTTCATATACATCATCATCTTTATCCATTCTTCAGTTGGTGGACATTTGGGCTCTTGCCATAATTGGCTATTGCTGATAGTGCTGCTCTAAACACTGGGTGCATGTATCCCTTTGAATCAGTAGCTTTGTGTCCTTTAGGTAAATACCTACTAGTGCAATTGCTGGGTCATAGGATAGCTCTATTTTTAACTTTTTGAGGACACTCCATGCTGTGTTCCAGAGTGGCTGCACCAGCTTGCATTTCCACCAACAGTGCAAGGGGGTTACTTTTTGTCCACATCATCGCCAACACTTGTTATTTCTTGTGTTTTTTAATTTAGCCATTCTGACAGTTATGAGGTAATATCTTAGAGTTTTGATTTGCATTTCCCTGTTAATGAGTGATGTCAAGCATCTTTTTTATGTATCTTGTGGCCATTTGGATGTCCTCTTTGCAGAAGTGTCTGTTCATGTCTTCTGCCTTCTTTTAATTGGATTATTTGTTTTTTTGTATGTGTTTGTTGTCTTGCTTATGTTTCTGGTAAATTCTTACTCCTTTTCCACTCTTGGTAAACAAAGGAGTCCATGAAGAGATAAGTTGATGTAATGGTGAAGGAAGTAGAGCAGGTAACAAATAGAAGTGTTCGAGACCAATGAATGGCATTTGAGTGTTACAAGCACCTCATTGTGGCATAGCTGTTTTAGCTGTTTCTATAGATGAAGGAGTAGGCTTCCCTCACCTTATGAAGAACTTCTTCCACCATAGGAATATGGTTTCATAAAGACAGTGCAGTTTTCTGGGAAGAAGTTTGAAAGACACAGGCCCTTCGTGAATTAGTGGATGTTCATTCAGCACAGTCCTTATTGAAATACATGTTTTAGTGCCATTATCAATAATATCAAAGACACTTCTGTTCTCCGGCTAAGGTGGGGAGAACTTTGCCTTTCAGTGGGTGTGGAGTTCTATCTGAATTTTAATAATTTGAATAACTTCTCTTAAATAAGGAAAGTGAAAACTTCAAAAATTTAATAGTTTCCCTAGTGCATCATAATGGGAGTCCCACATGTGTGGCTCATTCCTCTCCTGAATGCATGATCTTATTATGCAGAGTTATACTGATAATAAATGGGAAAGCCAGAGGAAGTTTTCATTAATGAAATTAGCAGTTACTCCCTCAAAATCTCTAGGTTGCTCCTGTCACCTGACGTGGCCTTCTGGCTAATGACTGAGTGATGGGCGGATTCACGCAGGCTATAGCTTCACCTCTGAGCTTCCTTCTCTGCCTTACATGTCTGGCAGCAGCAGCATCTGCAGGGAGGGACAGGGCAGGTGAGGAGGAAGTTGTCACTGAGGTTACGACCCAGTACTTCCAAGTCTTGCTCTATCTCCAACCTTGACATTATTTTGACGTTTGATAGGGTGATTGCCATCCTTGCCCCAAGTCTAGGTTGTACAGGTGCCTAGCACTTTGTAAACACCTCGGAACGCATGTGTTTAATAAGTGAGAAAATGAGGTGCCTGGCTGGCTGGCCGTGGAGCATGCAACTCTTGACCTCGGGGTCGTGAGTTCAAGCTCCACATTGGGTGTAGAGATTACTTAAATAAATAAACTTTTAAAAAAATGTGAGAGAAGGAATGAATAGCTAAGTAAAATAAACAAACAAAAAACCCATCAAAAACCCCAAAACAGCAATTGAGAATGACAACATAGATTCTTAATCACACCTACTGGATCAGAGTTTCCAGGTAACCTGTATATTTAACAAGTACCCCACAGATGAGTCTTAACAGCTAAAGATGGAGCACGCTGCCCTGGGGGAGAAGTTTCCAAACTGAGTAATAAAAGTCACCAGGGAGTTTTTAAGACTCGTAGATTTCTGAGCCTTACTCTGGACTTCCTGAATCAGGGTAAAGATCCAAGAATCTGTGTTCCTAAGACAACTCTGATGGTTTTAAGATACGGGAACTGCTATGCTTGTTGGGCTGAATTTGCTACACATGAAATTGAGGTTGGACTTAATGGGTAATGAGATTAGCTTGTTTTTTAAAAAAAAATAAATGCTTTTCTGGTTTGAGTGACATAGTTATATGTCTTTGTGAAAACAACGAAATAATTTAAGATTTGTGCATTTTACTTTATGTAAATTTTATCACAAATACATGTGAACAAATACTAAATTCTAGTTCATAATATGCATGCTGAAGTATTTAAAAGAACAGTGCACTGATGACTGAAGCATACTTTGAAATGCATCAAAACTAAAGCGGAGGGGCGCCTGGGTGGCTCAGTGGGTTAAAGCCTCTGCCTTCGGCTCAGGTCATGATCTCAGGGTCCTAGGATCAAGCCCCTCGTCAGGCTCTCTGCTCGGCAGGGAGCCTGCTTCCTTCTCTCTCTCTCTCTGCCTGCCTCTCTGCCTACGTGTGATCTGTCAAATAAATAAATAATATCTTAAAAAAAAAAACTAAGGTGGAAGAATGAATACATACGTGATTAAGCAAACAGCATCATTTTAGAATCTAGGTGAATGGTATATGGGTATTCATTCACTCTGTAGTCTTCTCAACTTAGTGTTTGAAAATGTTTATAACATGTTGAGGAGACAGTCCCTTCAAGCACACAGACATGACCCTAAAGCACCCCATGTGATTTATGCAGATCAGAATTTGGGAACCATTTAAATTTAACTGACTGGTGTATATCAGCTTTGGGGCTGTTCATCATCTTTTAACAGTTTCATAGAAAAAGGGTAAGAAATGGGAAAAGGTGGTTTTTAGCCTTTGTCCAGGAAATCTCTCTGAAGCCTGTGTCTTGTTGATTCATTTTATGTATGAAAACTTTTGGAAACAAAAATATGTTCAGCCTGTATTCAGTGTAAAGACAAAAGGCTTTCCGTGTACTGGTCAAGCCTCAGTTTCCTCATCTTTGGCTGTTAAGACTCATCTGTGCGTGGGGTGGGGGGTGCCTAGGTGGCTCAGTCATTAAGCATCTGCCTTTGGCTCAGGTCGTGATCCCAGGGTCCTGGAATGGAGCCCCACATCAGGCTCCCTGCTAAGCAGGAAGCCTACTTCTCCCTCTCCCGCTCCCCCTGCTTATGTTTCCTTTCTCTCTGTGTCTTTCTCTGTCAAATAAGTAAATAAAATCTTTAAAAAAAAGCCTCATCTGTGGGATACTTACTAAATACACAGGTTAACTGGAAACTCTGATCCAGTAGGTGTGATTAAGAATCTGTGTTGTCATTCTCAGTTGCTATTTTGAAGTGAGTAATACTCACTTCAGGCTTATGGTTGCTATATTGTTATTTAACTTGTGATAGGCTATGATATTTTAATTTCTCTTAATTACTTGTAATACACAAGCATTGTAGATTCTAAAACAAAACCAAAGGAAATAAAAATAGTTTATATTTTGGTGATAACCCCTATTAAAATTCTAGTATTTATTCTTCAAGGTGTCTTCCTTCATAATAAATACTTTGTCACTTTTTTTTTATAAAAATGGAATATCATTATTATGTAGCTTGCTTTTCTTGACTTCATATTTTTTAATGTTTACCCAATTTACAAATACAAATTTACTTATATTTGAATGGCTGCATATTTATTGTTTAGATACCCTGTAAAACTTAGTTAACCGATCGTCTATTGTTGGATGTTTATTTCCCCTGTTTTTCTTTATTCTTGCATAAACAGTGCTGAGATGAATCCATATACATATGCAAATTATATATGTAAGCACATTTATCCAGTGATTTCCTTAGGATAAATTATAAGACGGGGAGGGTCTCTTCTAAATTGGGGAGGTCAAAGTTAATGACACAAATTCCCCTATTTCCTTTGCAGGCTTTCATGCCCCTACCATGTCCTGGCCAGTGGCAGGGACTCTCATGGTTGAGCCTACTGAGTCAGAAGACAAGGCAGAGCTGGATAGATTCTGTGATGCCATGATCAGCATTCGTCAGGAAATCGCTGACATTGAGGAGGGCCGCATTGACGCCAGGGTCAATCCACTGAAGGTGTGTAGGCACTGGTACTTTATCCAAAATGTTCCATAGACAAGATTGAGTATGGCAGTGTGCCAGCAACTCCTGAACTCCCATCAGAAGATGAGATTATTCTTGCCTAGAATAAGAGGATTCTTCTGAAAAAATTCATTACTTGCAAATTTAAATCTTCTTGAACAACGTAGTAGCAGTTACTCAAGCACAATGTGGATGTTTTGAGATACGTTTAAATTTTGTTTATGTAATTGTTTTGTCATTGTGGGAGGTATATCTCCCACATGCACATGACTGGTTGCCAAAGGAGGGAGCAGAGGCTGAAGAACTGTGTAGTTGGGGAGTCTTACCATTCTGTGTCTCTGTTTGGTACACTCTAGTGAGATTATTTACCTCACAAACTCTGGATAAAGACAAGTTCTTCTATTGGAGCAGTTATTACTTAGAACAACTAATTGGTACTTGGCCTTTTATAATGTTATGGCCTATTTTGGAGAAAATCTGAAACATGTTTGTTGTGAGCTTGTGAGCCGTAAGTCTCTTGTTAGGTCCAGACATTAAGCTGGGGGTGGGGGATCATGAATTGAAAATACTGTGAAGACTATGGTTGTGCTATTTTGGTCCCAAGCCAGAGAATAAGTCTGAGATGGTTGGGGAAGCTCAAGCAAGTTCCAGAGTGTCCAGCTGAGGGAGGAGTACCTGGGCTGGCAGGAAAAGGGACCTTGCTTATTGTTACTTCTCTTTTCTGTGGATACTGCTGATTCTAAGGACTTAGGCCATTTTTAAAAATGGCAGTAGAAATCTAAAGAACGTAATACTAAATTACAAAAACAAGTGGGGAATAATATTCACAGGATGATAATTAAGATTTTAAAATGTGCCCCAGTGTGCTATATGCTATTTATGCATATATGCAGTAATAGTATAAAAACAACCAGCATGGTGAACACCAAATTCCACATAGTGGTTATCACTGGGGAGTAGGGTTAGAGATGAGATGGATGGGATATATAGGCAGCCTCAACTGTATCTGCAAAGTTTTTTTTTTTTTTTTATTTGACACAGAAAAGGAGAGCACAAGCAGGGGGAGGGGTGGGCAGAGGGAGAAGCAGGCTCCCCACTAAGTGGGGAGCCCTATGAGGGGCTTGATTCTAGGACCTGTAGTTCATGACCTGAGCTGTAGGCAGCTGCTCGACCAACTGAGCCACCCAGGTGCCCCTGTTTATTTTTTTAAAGACTTCTTTATTTTGAGATAGTGAGTGAGCACATGTGGGGATGGGCAGGGGCAGAGGGAAAGGGAGAATTCAAGCTGACTCCCAGCTAAGCATGGAGCCTGACACAGGGCTCGGTCTCAGGACCCTGAGATCATGATCTGAGCCAAAACCAAGAGTTGGACACTTACCTAAAGGAGCCAGCCACCCAGGTGCCCGTCTGCAATGATTATTTTAAAAGGTTAAGCAAATAAGACAAAACGTTGATTTATGTTGGTTGGGTGGTAGATGTTCTAATATATTACCATAACTTTCTGACATTTGAAATGCTTCACAATAAAAAGTTTCCTATCAGTTTTTTCCCCCTTAAGTTGAAATTAAACAAAACAACAGCCATGTGTCCCTGGGCTTCCATCAGCTCACTGGCTGAAACAAAGCACAGGAGGAGAAGGCAGTGTTCTAGTCTGATCCCTTTCCCATCTGTGTGTCTGTTTCAGATGTCTCCACACTCCCTGACCTGCGTCACAGCCTCACACTGGGATCGGCCTTATTCCAGAGAGGTGGCAGCATTCCCACTTGTAAGTTCTCCTCTGAAGCTGCGCACGCCAGCTGGTAGTGTTCACGTGTGTATGAGGGGCCATCGCCGATCTGGTGGGGCTCCCATCCTTGCAGCTGCATTATAGTAACTATATGTAGGATGCTTTTTTTAAATATAAAGATTTTATTTATTTGAGTGCGAGAGAGAGAGAGAGAGAGCAGGGAGTGGGGAGGAACAGAGAGAGAGGTACAAGCAGACTCCACGGTGAGCACAGAGTCCAATGTGGGGCTCAGTCTCAGACCTTGAGACCATGACTTGAGCTGAAATCAAGAGTTGGATGCTTAACCGACTGAGCCGCCCAGGTGCCCCTATGTGGGACACTTTCTTAAATGGGTCAGGACAAGTGATGCAGAGCACAGGCATTGGCTTTGAGAGGTCTGAGGTCAGAGTGTCAGCTATAGGTTTGGGAATCCACCAGGTACACGGTGGAGGAAGACCAAATAGGAGTCCCTGCCGAATTTCTACTGTCATCCAACAGGGAGATAGCTCCAAATGCACCAAATACAGTCTTTGTTTCCTTTCTGATTCTTACATGTAAAAGCTACTCTATAGTCTGTTTGGCAGGGTGGAGACAAGAGTCAAAAGTTGGGATTTGGGGGGACAGTAACAAAGGGGTTGCTTTTAGCTTTTTTTGTATTGGAATATAGTTGACAATGTTACATTAGTTTCAGGTATACCATATAGTGATTTGACAACTTGGTACATTGGGCTGTGTTCACGACAAGGGTAGCTGTCATCTGTCACCATACAAAATGCTCTTACAATACTCTTGACTCTGTTTCCTGTGTTGTATCTTTTATCTCCCTGACTTATTCATTCCATACCTGGAAGTGTGTACCTCCCACTCCCCTTCACCCATTTTGCCCATTCCCCACACCCTCCCCTCTGTCAACTGTCAGTTCTCTGTGTTTATGGTTCTGTTTCTTTTTTGTTTTTTAGATACATATAAGTGAAATCATATGATACTTGTTTTTCTCTGATGTATTTCACTTAGCATAATACTCTCTAGGTCCATCCATGTTGTTATAAATGGCAAGGTCTCATTCTTTTTCATGGCTGAGTAACATTCCTCTGTGTGTGTGTGTGTGTGTGTGCGCACGCGCGCGTGTTTTTATCATCTGTTGGACACTTGGGTTGCTTCCATATTTTGGCTACCATAAATAATGCTGCAATAAAATAGGAGTGTGGGTTTTACCTTCTTACACTTTTGGGCACTTACTGGGGGTTAGGCTGTGGGGACATCACAGTAATCTCTTCTTTCCCCAAGAGAAATGTTTCAGAATACCCCAGAACATTTCCGTCTTTTGTCCCTTGCAGCCCTTTGTGAAACCAGAGAACAAATTCTGGCCAACCATTGCCCGGATTGATGACATCTACGGAGATCAGCACCTGGTTTGCACCTGTCCACCCATGGAAGTTTATGAGTCCCCATTTTCTGAACAGAAGAGGGCCTCTTCTTAGTCCTGTCTAAGTTCAAGCACCTGACTTGATGTCTCACTCTGGAGCATTCGATGAGCAAGAACTATATAATTTTCCATCCCAGACTCAACTTGGGGTTTTATATACTGTGTATATTTTTGTAAACTCTGTCAAGGTAAATGTAAATACCATTAGCACAGTAAGTGGAAACTCGTTGGAAGCCTGATATGCCTCAGTGGCTGCTTCTGTATGTAGTAGTTGATGTTCAAGTTGCCTTGATTGGGGGCCATTTAGTTTTTTGCATAGAAAATTTTGGGTGTGCTAGGAACTTTAACTTTCAATGTAGGAAGTTCAGAGACATGATTGATAGAGGTTCTACTGTAAACTCCGATAGATTCTTGTTCCAAATAAGTCCTTGTGGACTGTGCCATCTGTGAGGAATCCCAGGGCAAATGTTTACATTTTATATACACTGAAGAAAATTTTTCTCTAATTTGCCTAATCTGTAGTAGCATTTCTGAGTGCTTTCAGTTTTCCATGTGTGTGGTTTGCATTTGTCTGCAATTATTAGTATTCTAATAAAAGCATTTCAATTTGAAGAATGCCTTCTTGGTCTGTCTTTCAATCTTCTTTCCACATAGCCCAGGTTCGGAGAGATTTGAAGGGCAGTGAGAATACCCAACCCAATAGCCATTTTTACATGATCAGTTTTGTCTATAGCAGTTTTTCCTCATTAGACACTAACACAAGAGATAATAAGCCAAGGTCTAGTGTTCCTTCAGTCTTCCTGTTGTACCTTCCTTTGCATGTTGTCATCATCCTCATGGTTTTCAGATGGCTGCTGCGTATTGACATCACATAACCATTTTAGATAGGAAGAAGGGAGGAAAACAAAAGGCAAATTCCATCCACATTAACTTCTTTTGAAATGCTTTCTCAGAGATTCCACCCAGTAACTTCTGCTTGCTTTTATCTGGCCAGAATTGTTTCACATTGCTGCTTCTAGATGCAAGGTGGTATGAGGAGGTCTTTTACCTGGGTATGTTAGTGCCCCAAAGAAAATCAGGAGTTTGTTAGATAAATTAAAGGGAGGAAATGGGTTTTACATATCCAACTACCACACCTGCCACAAAATAACTTTCCCCTAGAAACAGCAAATGTTTCAGAGTTTCTTCCCTGATTGTGAGCACTTGTTCGATTCCTGATTACTTGGTTCTTTGCAGCTCACTCAATCGACTGCTTTTTAAGCTATTATGATAGTCATCAGAAGAAAGGTCTTAGTGCCCTATTGAATGCTCTGCAAGTGGTCCATTTATTCTTACACTTAAACATTTGTAGAATAATTTATTACAGCCTAACTAAGCAGTAGAGAAGTGATGAGATCCATGTGTGGGTTTTTTTTTTTTTTAACATAATTAAATGGTTAATATTTACTGAGTTCTCTGGGGTCAGGTAGTCTAAACGTTTAAGTTGTATTATCTCAGTGGAGCCTCACAACAGTCCACTTTTACACAAGAGAGTATGGTGCAATGCCTAAGGTCACACAGCTGCTTAGAGGGAGAATCTGAATTTGAACCCAGGCTGCACAACTCCAGTGGCAGCTGGTCAAAACAGGTTACCACACTACCATGGTCACTGCATACCTGGAGACTGTCCTTCCTGAGCTGGAAACCAGGCTGTCAACACAGACTAGCCTTCAGGGTATGGAAAAGTCCCTTTGGAAGAAGGACAGGATATGAAAACAAATCACCGAAGTGAACAGCAGCTCTTTTCTTTTCACTGTAAAGTATATCAGAGGTGCAGGTGAGCAACTATTCAAATTGTCCTTGACTGTTAAGTCGCTTATATGTTCCCATGATGCTTGTACCCATTTTTACCGCCCCTGGGTCTCTGCCCGAGTGGTGTCCTCCACCTGGAGCACTCTCCCCTCCTACCTTTGCTTTACTAGCTCCTGTTAGTTCATTTTAGCATTTCCTTAGGAAGATTTTCCATAGTCTGCCCTCCACCCCTGGAGTAGCTAAGAGAACCAGGTTTCATACATGTGGCCAGCCAAACTGGCATTCCTAGCCCGCTTCAGAGAATGGGTCAGCTACAGGGAAGAGCCTACCGTGGGAACAAAGGTGAGCCCAGGCCAGTTGCGTCACCTCAGAAACATGGGCCGCTCTGCCGCTTCCGGCTTCTTCCTGGACTTGGAGGCCAGGCTGATCTTCTTCAAACACCTATAGCTTCGTAGGCCCAGGAGGGTATTTGTCGTTTTTCGTAGTGCTGTCGTGTTTTTGAAAATGACTTAACACCAGTAAAGAGCTTCGTCCTTGGTAGATGGTTAAGAAAGATCACTTTTCTTCTCTCATCTTATTTGCTTATCCTAAAACCTATAGTTAGCAGGATGAGTAGTAGTTTAGTCCCATTTTCCAGATAAAGAAACTGAGGCCACTTGATCAAATGACCTGTTGTCCTAGGCCTAGAGTCTGCAGCATCTTTGGAAGAATGCCCTGGATCTGTTTTCATGCTTTGTTGCTTACTGCATTGCCTCTCCCTGCCCCCCCACCCCAAAACAAGCATGTTTAAGAATATCCTGGATCTAGGGGGCCCTGGGTGGCTCAGTTGGTTAAGCAGCTGCCTTTGGCTTGGGTCATGATATCAGGGTCCCTGCTCAGTGACTCAGCAGGGAGTCTGTTTCTACCTGTCCCTCTGATCCTCATCCTTTCTTGTGCTGTCTGAAATAAATGGGTAAAATCTTAAAAAAAAAAAAAAAAAAAGAAAAAAACACCATCCTGGATCTAAGTAGAAGAGGAGCTTCAGGAAAGAACAACACCTGAATGGTTTAGGGATGAGGATTGGTGGGAATCAACTTCTGAACCCTCCTAGGGGCTAACTGGTTCACACCAAAACCTGCCCTACTTTGAATAGGAAGAGACTGTTATGTTTAGGTATTGTGTGGAGAAATAAAGAATTCATTTAGGGGGAAAAAAAAAGGTCTTCAACACATCTGTGAAATGTGCTATAATTTTGTATCTTGGCACTCAGCTTGCTTTCCTTTACCCTTAGCACAAGTAATTACCCTGTTTACTTGGTTTTCTTCTACCTTAGCAGACTAGGTTCCCTGAGAGCAGGGACTATAAATCTCATTCATCATTGGATTCCCAGTGCTGAGCCAGGGTCTTCCACATAGTGTATGTTCAACTGCAAGAAATAGGAATTGAGTAAAGGAATGATTTTTTTTTTTTCTTAAGGTTTTATTTATTTATGACAGTGAGAGAGGGAACACAAGCAGGGGGAGCAGCAGGCAGATGGAGAAGCAGGTTCCCTGCTGAGCAGGGAGCCCAATGGGACTCAATCCCATGATGCTGGGATCATGACCCTGGCCAAGGCAGATGCTTGTCTTAAAAGAGGGACACTCTTATGGAAACCAGTATTTCCAGTGCCTGCTGCAAGTAATTGTTCAAGTACAAAATGCCAGGCCTTAAAGACAAAGCCTCTAGATAGGCTTTGTATAGGATGCTCCCCCGTCCCCACCTTTTTTTTATTGTGGTAAAGTATACATAAAGTTTACCATTTTAAATTATTCAATTCAGTAGCATTAAGTACCTATACAGTGTTGTGTAGAATGCGCCTTTTCAGCAGTTTTGAAGATGAGGATCTGAGGTAGACATGCACATACTTTGTATAAATGGGGCATTCCCCTCTGCCCTCTCCCAACCCTGGAACAGGAAGCCACTGTTGGAGCAATCATTGCCTTGCTGCTGTGAATGATAGAGGGCAAGGGCCTAGTGTGGAAACCCCACGAAACCACTCTGTAAACATAGGGGTCAAGTTTTCCAATGACAAAACTGGTGCCTAACATCCAAATAAAGGATGGAGGTGCCACTTTGGGGTATAAGAAGCCATCTGGGACAAGTAGTTTGGGAGCTGAGGTGTTAGCACTTTTGCAGGGTCAGAGGGCTCTGGCTCAGAATGTGTAGGGTTTTTAATTGGTCAGGAATGTGTCCTAAGGCAGTGATTTTTAAACCTTAGCATGCATAGACCACTAGGAGGGCTTCTGAGTCCCTGGCCTCAGTTTGATACAGTTCTTGGGCAGGACCAGAGAATCTGCATTTTTAACATGCTCCAGGTAGTACTTCTCAGCCTTCTTTGTTCACATTTCAGACTTTAAAGGATGGGTTTTGAGGGGCTGAAGGTGAGTAAGAGGCTGGATTTAGTCAGCCTTGCATTTTTTTGTGCAAATCTTACCATTTTGAGAAAAATGCCTCTTTCCCCTGCTGTCATCGAGGATCCTAAGGCAGGAGGAGGCTCTTCAGGAGTGAAGCAAGCAGGGCTTTGGCCACGCTCTCTGATCTAGTAGGCTTGCGCCTAACATCGTGGTATCAAGGATCAAGGAATTTTTCTCTTTCTCTCTTTCTTTCTCCCTGTCTTTCTTCTTTCTCTTTCTTTCTTTCTTTTTTTGAGTTCAAAATAATCAGCTTTATTACTAATAAAGCTGATTGGTAAATGGTGTTTTTAGTTGAATCAGAAGGGCTTGCTCTCCATTTTTGTCACTCTGATGCTTCTCCAATCTAAGCCTGGGATAGCCACTCAGGAAGACAGTTTGGGTCTGTAGAGCAATGCACCGGTGCAGAAGTGCTGCCCCGTGCTGATCCCAGGTGAACAGGGGAGATACCAAGGGGTCTCCCCTTACTAGTGGAGCACCATGGATGAATGGATGTTATCATCAGTTGTCTCCTCGACGGACAGCAGTGAAAAGTAGGCCAAGAGGCAGGACAAAATCCAGGAGGCAGGACTTAGTGCCCAACACACAGTATTCCACTCTTCTTGCTGAGGATAGTGCAGGATGGCAATTAGAGTACTTGCTCCAGAGTCAGATCCTAGCTTCCCCATATCCCAGCTGGATGACCTTAGGATAAATAGCATCTCTCAGCCTCAATCTTCTTACCTGTAAAATATTACCTACCACTCCTGGGTGAAGTGTCAATATATTGCTCCAAACAGTGCCTGACCCAACATAAGTGTTTATTAAGTTAGTTCTTATTTTCATCTTCATTAAGGATCTTGTGTCCTATACTGTAAATCCCTGCACTCTCTTCTCCAGGAGTGGGATGCTGACCCCAATTGGACTTACCTTGCATTCAGATCCATTTCCTTTGCTTTCCTTTCCATTTCCTCTGGATGGCCAGAGAAAGTAGAAGGAACATGGGCTGAGACTTCATACAGATCTAGATTAAATTCTCAGATATGCCAATTTTTTTGAGACAAAAGGCAAATTCACTTATCACTTCTGCACTTGAGTTTGTTAAGGTTTAAAATAGCAATAATATAATACTTATTTTAATCAGGCTTGTTCTAAGGATTAAATGAGTTAACACAAAGTGAGCACCTAGCATAGTGTTCATAGAAATCATGAACTTATTTTGCAAATTCTGACTGAGCCATTTTGTACCAGGCACAATTCTAAATGACAGCTCTTTCGTGGTGCACCAAAGCTAGATGGACAAATAGATAACACATCAATCAAGACTTCAGTGTTAAACATTCCTTAGAAAACAAAAATCAAATGATATGTATGGGGGATTTAGAACCTTTTCACATTGGTAGGTAGGTAGGTAGGTGGGAAGGATTCTCTGAGGAGATGATTTTTCAACTAAAATCTAAAGAAAAAAAGAAGCCAGCCATAACTAGATGTGAGGAAGGGGTAGGGAAGTGTTCAGGAATAGAGAGAAGCATGTTTGAAGCATGTTAGTATCTCCATTGCAGCACTTGGTTATTTTCATATGTAAAGGTTTGAATCCCTGGGAAATATGGAGGGGAGATAGAAGATGAGGAATAAAAGCTGAGGCTGGGGAGATGTGTGGGACTCCTTCTAGGAGTTATGAATAGTGAGAAGGGGTTTTAGCCTAGAGTCAAGATCACAGGGAATGAAAATAGGGTCCAGAGAAGAAAGGGACACTGATTCAGGTGAAGGGCTTTGAGGAAAAGGAAAAGGAGAAAAGAAATGGGGTGGAGGTCCTTGGGTCAGGAAGAGAAGGAAGGATCTATAATCGGGGACAAGAAGGGAGAGAGTAGGATAGAAAGTGGGAGAAATATGCAAGAAGGAAAGGGTCGAGGAGGTAGAGAAGGGCCTCTGGTAGGGATGGGGAGAAGGAAGGGATTAAGATGTGGAAAGAGAAAGAACATCATCAACTCAATGACTAGACAGAAGAGTCAGGAAGTGCTGGGGTAGGAGAGATTGGAGAAAGCTCTCACAGTGGGAAGTAAGAGAAGGGAGTCAAGAGAACAAGAAGGCATGGATCAAAAAGTGAGAGAAGACTCTGTCAAATTAGGAAGAGGACAGGGAACAAGATGCGACTGGGGAAGGGGGATGGTTAACAAGTATGTTGAGTGCAAAACTCTGGAGGGTCGTTGGTCAACTGCAGGGTGGCCTCTTAGTAAAGGGGTAGAGAGAGAAGCCCATGATTGGAAGGGAAAGGTGTGTGAGAAGGGAGGACCCTAAGAGAAGAGAGGAGGTAAATCTTTTTTGGAAACCAACTAGGCAGTGAGATTGTTGAAGTAAGGGAGCCTAAACCTGAGGCCAGAGGTAAGGAAGCAGGAGGCAGGAAGGGAATGCCCTGGGGTTAGAATGTCTGCAAAATTGAAATCTGAGCCCAGGTTGCAGCAAAGTCCTGAATATAAGGCTGGTGGAAACTTCCCAGGACTATTTCAGTAACCCAGAATGGGAGGCTGAGGTGCTGGAAGACCCACTTGCTCATTACCAACTTTATACATATACAGGCGCCCTGATATGCATGATTTGTGTAGTGTGTTTATATACATCAGAGTATGATGTGCTTTTCCTACTGCTGCCTTTTTCTTCCTGCTCCTGTTCATACGCAATTCTCATTGCTTGCTTCACTGAATACTCTATCTTACCCTCTTCTCCTCCTCCTGATGCCCTCGAGTCCTTCCAGTCCAGCGGTGCTTCCAAACTGTTGCTTTACCTTGCCAAGCTTTAACCATCCAATTTTGTATACATTGTTCATCTAGGGATTTTCCCATAGCTCTCACCTCTCAAACATACAACTCACTGGGGATGGAGATAAGTCTCTGATATTAAAGAAGTTATAATTTGTGCTCTTGGCTCACCCATCCCCAAATTTGGAGAAATTTAGTTGTTTTGGGACAGGGGATGGACTCTGGAGCCTGGGACTGGCAAGGGATACCTTTTCCATAAAAGCAGTTTTGCTAAATTATGTTTTAATAGGCTTCTATACACTAACCTGGGAACCTACCCTTTTTCTCTGTATCATTGTTCCTATAGGTAATATTTGTACAAATTCATACAGATGAGATTATTACATTTTCAACCTACATCGAGTCAAAGATCATGGCCTTCATTCTTTTACAAATTAACTTCTAAAATGCAAGTTGAAGATTGCCTGATATTTCTTCTAAATTCAACAGAATGGATGGAGGGTTGAAAAAAATTAAGTACAAATTTTTTTTAATGAACCAATCTATCTGACTCTCTGGGTGTCTGGACCTCTCTTATTTTCAGAACCAATCCAAGAGAAATTTTAGTGTGCTTTTGATCTGTTTGTTGCACTGTATTTTAACCTTACCAATAAAGTGTTATCATTCAGGGTGTGGAAGATCATTTGGAAAAAAAATACAAAACTTGGTGAGATTTGAAGACTTAAGGGCTTTAAGTAGCAGCCAAAGTTATAAGTTCCCGGAAAAAAGGGTGTAATCCAAAAGCACCAGGAGCGATGTCAGTCATCCTAAAAATATGCAGACTTTCCCCCCAGTAGTGCTGCCACTGGGAACTTGATCCAAAACTGCTACTCACTGAAGTATGAGCAGCCAAAGCAGAATTAGATGCAAACAGATCCTTTCTTTAAAGTCTGGGCATAAAGAATGGAAAGAAAAAAATAACTTGCTTATGTTCAAGACATTCTATCCAATGTGAACTATAGATGAATATTAAAGCTCCCCAAAATATAAGAACTAGATATTTTTATTCGTTAAGAGAAGCTGCTTCAAATGCATTCCAAAAGACAATGAGGAAAATAGTCACCATGGAAAGAGACAGCTGGGTACGCTGTTAAATAAACTTGCAAATAGCAAAGGAGTGAGTATAGTAAGTGGTGTTGGCCATGCTGGGAGGGAGGGGTGGACTGTGGGGGGTAGCGCCATTTCTGTGGTTTGTCAAAGACAGGCTTTAGCTTGGGACGTACCTACCATTCAGAAAATTGCTGTTAATCTGAAGACTAACGGTCCTAAGATGCTAAAAGGTGCCACAGGCAAACAGGCTCATTACAGTTCTTAAGACAATTTTAGGATTTCCCAGAAATTAGTTGCCTTTAAGAATGAAACCAGGAAAAAAAAAATGAAACCAGGGTTTTTAAGAGTATGAAAAAGAGAAGAGCCTTTAAAAGAAATATGCACCAGGCAATAACCATTTGGATATTTTGAGATGAAATTCAGTCAGGTTGCACATGACTTCCCTCTAAGATAGTGTCCAAACCTGATTTTCAAAGGCAAAAGGTTGTAGTATAAATTTAAAGTAAATACTGTAGTAAATAAATAACACACTGAAGCAGGAAAAACTAGCAGAAAGTAACACATAGCCTTAAGTTTAAATTCTATCTGCTGCCAACTACCTGTGACTTGGGGTGAGTAACTCTCTGAAATCATTTTACCTTGTCTGTAAAATGGACATAATACTATTTACCTCACAGAGTGTGTATGAGAAGTGAAATAATGTTGAAAAATGCTCATAGCACTCTTCTTTTTGGACACAGACTCCACAGATGTGAAAACCATTGCCATCCCTGCTGCAAATGAACATGTTAGGAAAATACTTCTTCCCTCAATTAAACAAACAAACAAACAAACAAAAAACAGGAAAATAAGAACTGGTTATTGAGGAAGAAAAGGAAAACTCCAGGTGGCAGAATTGAAGAGAGAACCCATAGGGTCTGAAACTACCTGGGCCATAAGGAGGCTGGACTAGATGTGTGTCTTATGATTGGGGTTTCAATGATGCCAGGGAACGAATGTTAGAATTTAAAGCTGCATTTATAATAGATAGTAAGGAACAAAAATGAGGCATGTTCAAAACTGGGAAAGCTCTATTCCAAGAGAACTGAATTATCATTATTCTACTAGCCCAAGGTCACAGCAGGAAACAAGCTTTCTATCTGAGGTCACGGGTGAAAACAGATTCAATAAAATTCACATAACAACTGGTTCAGTTTTAGGAAACCTCTAAGGGCCTTAGTAGAAACAAATCTAAAAATTTCTCCAAAGGAAGTGACTACCCACAAAAATAAGCCATAAGGAAAACTCTCTGAGAAGAAAATGCCACAGAAGATGAGCTCACAAATTTACAAAACAATGAAGTTCAACGTTAAGCACCAACAAATGGCAGAATTCTTACTTAAGGAACCGGAAATGACAGAAAACAACTTTGAAATAAGTATGTTTTAAATGCTCAAGGAGAAAACAGAAGGACTAAAATCCATAAATGAGAACAGGAGATTATGAAACAAGAACAGATAAATGTGACAACAAAATTAGAAGAAAACAGTTGTTAAAGTCAAATATAACATTAGATGGTTAAACAGTAGGCTAGACTAAAAAAGAAAATTCAGTGAATTATAAGATATGAGGAATCAGGGTGCCTGGGTGGCTCAGTGGGCTAAAGCCTCTGCCTTGGGCTCAGGTCATGATCCCAGGGTCCTAGGATCGAGCCCCGCATCGGGCTCTCTGCTCAGCAGGGAGCCTGCTTCCTCCTCTCTCTCTGCCTGCTTCTCTGCCTAGTTGTGATCTCTGTCTCTCAAATAAATAAATAAATAAAATCTTAAAAAAAAAAAAGATATGAGGAGTCACCTAGAATACAGCACAGAGTGGGTTAAAGAGATGAAAAATGTAAGAGATGTTAAGATAAAGTAGATCAAGAAGGAGACAGAGGAAACAGGAAAAGTTCAATGTTTTTAGAAAGTAAAAAATTGCCAAAATGAAGACATGCATTCCCAATTCAAAGGCATACAATGAGTCCCAATACAAGCAAATAAAAACTAATCCACACCTAGGTGGATTTCAGTAAAACTCCAAAGCTATTAGAGAAGCTACATCCTTCAAAAAAAATGACAAATTGACACCCAACATTTCAGTAACAAGAGATGTCAGAACATAATGGAATGTCTATAAGATGCTGAACAAAGATAACTAGCAACCTAGACCTAAACTAAACCAATTTTTCTAACAGTGTTAAAAATAAAGACATTTTCAGACATGCAAGATTGAGAAAATTTATTGAAAACAGACATTCACTGGAAGGTCTATGGTACAAAAACATCTTTGAGTATTCAACAAGAAATAGTGAATAAGGAAATAGACAAAACTTGTCAGTAAATCCATAAGTCACATATTTTAAAAAACAACTCAGGTTTTAAAGAGTTCTAACTAATATAATAAACACATGGAAAATAGATCAGAAAAGGTATTTGAAGGCTGGTAGTAAAAAATAGGGTGAGATACTTATCCAGGAAAAAACAGAGACAATGGCCATTTTATAAATATTTATATGCTCCAAAGTATAGGTATGTTAAAAACTTAAGAATGAGTACAAAATTGGGGTGGCTGGGGGCTCAGTTGGTTGCATGCCCAACTCGACTTCAGCTCAGGTCATAATCTCAGGGTCCTGGGATGGAGACCTGCTTTGGCTTCTTGCTCAGTGGGGAGTCTGCTTCTCTCCCTTTCCCTCTGCTGCTCCCCCTGCTCTCTCAAATAAAAAATAAAATTATAAAAGAGTAAAAAATAACTGATTTAATATGTAAATAACCTTTGGTCCTGTGCAAGGGAAAGAGGGTAGGTTCAAACCCTCTTTAGAGGTAAGGACAAGAGGGAAAGTTAAGACAGGAATTACTCCTGCCCTTTTCATAATAAAGATAAATAGAAAACAAAATGCAATGAGAGGAATAAGTCTAAATATTTCAGTATCATAACAAATTTACCTTTTTTAAAAGAGAAAATTAACCCAAAGCACAAAGTTGGTAAAAAAGCTAATTGCAGAGTACATACAATATACCATTTACATAAAACTTAATACTTGAAATACTATATTTTATGAATACTTATATAAATAAATACATAATAAAAAGTAAACTGAGAAGGCATCATTAAATTCAGGATAATTTCTTGGGGTGGAGGGAAATATGGAAAGGATGACAAAGTTGTCAACTTCATTTGTAGTTATTTTGTTCTTTATCTAAAAAAATATGTTAACAATGACTGATACTGAGTAGTCTATATGCAAGGTGTGTTACAATTTCTTTGTAATTTTTCATACTTTAAAAACAAGCAGGCAGGGATGCCTGGGTGGCTCAGCTAGTTCAACAACGGACTCTTACTGATTTTGGCTCAGGTGTGATCTCAGGTTCAGGAGATTGAGCACCCGGCTGGAGTTTGGGCTCAGGTACTCAGCGGGGAATCTGCTTCTCTCCCTCTGCCCCTCCCCATACTCACAAACTCTAATAAATCTTAAAAAGCAAAAAAAAAAAAAAGCAAAATCCCCACACGCATAGAAGTTACTTTCCTTCCCCTGGCTCGAGTGTGTTTTATAATAGAAGGAAATGATCTTCTTGGTTTGTTGGAAATTTTTAATATTACTTAGTATAGTGTTTGATACCTAAGTGCTTAAATGTCAGTTTCCTCTCAAATAGAATTCCTTTAATGTTAAACATGCTTTGGTTTCTCAGTAGGTAAAAATTCGTTTTTGAAAGGCTACTTGGGGGACTTCAAGTTTCACACAAGATGAAGTAAGTATATTCCACTCTATCCCTGCCACTAAATATAACTAAAAACCCAGGAGGAAATACATAAAGCAACAATTAAGACTCTGAAAGGTGGGAAAAATGAAGGTAGCTTGGGGCTAGGCATTTTGGAGCTTGAGAAATGATCTGGCAGTAGTTTCCTGTGGGTTTTCTTTTTTGCCTTCTTTTTACCTTCTTTGCTTTGGTGCAAGGGAAGTTACAACCTGAAAACATTGGTGGGCACAGCCACCCTGCTGCTGCTCCCCACCCCACCCCCCAACTCCTCCCAACAAAGCCTTATTACAAAGCCAAAGGAATGGGAAAAGGGTGACCTGTATGAAAAACCCAGTTGATTTTACCTGCCCCACTCCTGGTGAACACCCATCTCCCTACTCACTGATGTGGCCAGGCCTATGGGGAGGAGCCTTGCAGACCATCCCTAAGTGACCAGCTGCAAAGAGGCAGCCCCTTAACTATCTCTACTGGAGACTGAGAAAGGATTAAGGAGAGAGCTGGAGAAAGGGTTCCTTTAAATCTGTATATGAAGTCCTGGGGAGTTCCTCAAGCAGACCATGCATGAAATAAACCATAATCAACACAGCAAAATGAACTGTATGGACTATTGCCCAGGTTTCAGATTAGGTGCTGGGTAAGACCCAAGTGGATGCAGACCAGAATAGCAAAGCAAAAGCTTAGAAAATTAAATTGACAAGGACCCACATAAGTGGAACAGAATATGCATTCTGAACCTAAGTGGTTTGACTGTCATATAAAATAGAAGATTTAAATAGGAACAAGAGTTTCATAATACTCAAAATGTCCAGGATACAATGCATAATTACTCATCATATCAAGACCAGGAAAATTCGAATTTGAACAAGAGATATACAGAAATTTTATTTTTCAAAAGATTTTGAGAGAGAATGAGAGAGCACAAGTAAGAGAGAGCAGTAGGTAGAGGGAGAAGCAGGCTCCCCACTGAGCTGGGAGCCTGACTTGGGACTCGATCCCAGGACCCTGGGATCACGACCCAAGCTGAAGGCAGACGCTTAACCTACTGAGCTACCTAGGTGTCCTCCAAAGAGAAATTTGTTATGCTTTCCACCAGTATCATTTCTCATCTATGGCACTTCACCACAGATTTTTAAAATACCTGTATTTTCTCAAGGAGAGAATGCTATTGAGTTAAATTCTTGGGTATGAGGGAAAGAATACTTTCAGAAACAAAGTGAATTCAGGGTTAGGTCATTAGAGATCTTTTTTTTTCTTTAAAGTAAGCTTCACACCCAATACGGAACCCAGTGTGGGGCTCGAATTCATGACCATGAGATCAAGACCTGAGCTGAGATTGAGACCAGTGCTCAACTGACTGAGCCACCCAGGTGTTCCAGTCATTAGAGATTTTTTTCAAGACTAATGTATTTGAGAGAGAGAGAGAGAGAGAGAGAGGAGAGGCAGAGGGAAATACAAACAGATTCCATGCTGAGCATGGAGACCGACTTGGAACTTGATCCCACACCAGACCTTACCTGAGTCTATCAATTACCTAAACTGGGGCACATTATTTTTTAAAAAGATTTGGGGGTGCCTGGGTGGCTCATTCAGTTAAGCATCTGCCTTCAGCTCAGGTCATGATCTCAGGGTCCTGGGATTGAGCCCTAATTCAGGCTCCCTGCTCTGTGGGGTGCCTGCTTCTCCCTCTCCCTGCAGTTCCCCTTTCTTGTACTGTCAAATAAAGAAATAAAATCTTAAAAAAAAAAAAGATTTTGCTTAGAGAGCTCAAGAACAAGCATGTGAGTGGGGTAAGGTGCACAGGGAGAGAATCTCAAGCAGACTCCCTGCTGAGTGTGGAGCCTGATGTGGGGCTCAATTCCATGACCCTGAGATCACGACCTGAGCAGAAATCAAAAGTCAGATGCTTAACAAACTGAGCCACCCAGGGACGTCTAAACTGGGGCACTTTATATATTTTTAGATTTTATTTAAATTCTAGTTAACATATAGAGTATTATTAGTTTCAGGGGTAGTATTTAGTGATTCATCAGTTGCATATGCAACATCCAGTGCTGATTACATCAAGTGCCCTCCTTCATGCGCAATCACCCAGTTATCCCATCCCCCACACACCTCCCCTCCAGCAACAGTTTGTTTCCTAGAGTTAAGAGTCTCTTATGGTTTGCCTCTCTGTTTTGATCTTATTTTCCCTTTCCTTCCCCTATGTTCATCTTGTTTCTTAAGTTCCACAGGAATTAAATGATATATTTGTCTTTTTCTGACTTATTTTGCTTAGCATAATACCGTCTAGTTCTATCTATGTTGTTCCAAATAACAAGATCTCATTCTTTTTGATGGCTGAGTAATATTCCTGTGTGTGTGTGTGGATACATACATCTTCTTTATCCATTCATCTGTGTTCCATGTTTTGGCTATTATGGACATTGGGGCTATATACTTTGGGGTGCATGTGCTCCTCTGAATCACTGTTTTTGTAGCCTTTGGGTAAATCCCTAGTAGTGCAATTGCTGGATCACAGGGTAGTTCTATTAACTTTGAGGAACCTCCATACTGTTTTCCAGAGTGGCTGCCCCAGTTTGCATTCCCACTAATAGTGAATGAGGGTTTTCTTTTCCACATCCTCACCAAAACCTGTTGTTTCTTGTGCTGTTGATTTTAGCCATTCTGACAGGTGTGTGGTGGCATCTGATTGTAGTTTTTATTCGATTTCCCTGGGAACCAGTGATGTTGAGTTTTTCATGAGTATGTTAGCCATTTGTACGTCTTTGGAGAAATGTCGGTTCATGTCTTCTGCCTTTTTTTTTTTTTTTAAGGTATATGCGCTGCCGAAGTGAGCACTCTTCTGCTCATTTCTTGACTGTGGATTTTCTGTTTTTTTTAGGTGTTGAGTTTGAGAAGCTCTTTACAGATCTTGGATAGTAGCCCTTTATCTGGTAAGACATTTGCAAATATCTTCTCCCATTCTTTCAGTTGTCTTTTGGTTTTGTCAACCATTTCCTTTGCTATCCAAAAGCTTTTAATCTTGATGAAGCCCCAGTAGTTCATTTTTGCTTGTTTCCCTTGCCTCCGGAGATGTGTCAAGAAGTTGCTGCAACCAAGGTCAAAGAGGCCTGTCTTCTCCTGTAGGATTTTGATGGATTGCTGTCTCACGTTTAGGTCTTTCATCCATTTGAATTTATTTTTGTGTATGTGTAAGAAAATGGTCCTGGGGTGACTGAGTGGCTCAGTCAGTTAGGCATCGGACTTCCCCTCCGGTCATGATCTCAGGGTCCTGGGATCAAGCCCCACACAGAGGTTCCTGCTCAGCAGGGAATCTGCTTGAGATTCTCTCTCCCTCTGCCCCTTCCCCCACTTTCTCTCAAATAAATAATATCTTTAAAAAAACAAAAATTTTATTTGAAAGAGAGAGCACACATGTACCCATAAGTGGGGTTGCGGGGTGGGGGAGAGGAAGGAGAAGCAGATTCCCCACTTAGCAGGGAGTCTGATGTAGGGCTCAATCCTAGGACCTTCAGATCATGACCCGAGTCAAAGGCAGACAGTGAAACAACTGAGCTACCCAGGTGCCCCAAATAAAATCTATAAAAAAAAAAGTGGTCCAGTATTCTTCTGTATATGACTGTCCAATTTTCCCAACACTATTTGTTAAAGAGATGGTCTTTTTTCCTTTGGATATTCTTTCCTGCTTTGTTGAAGATTAGTTGACTATACTATTGAGGGTCAATTTCTGGGCTCTCTATTCTGTTTCACTGAGTCTGTTTTTGTGCCAGTACCACACGGTCTTGATGATTACAGCTTTGTAATAGAGCTTGAAGTCCGAGATTGTGATGCCACCAGCTTTGGTTTTCTTTTTCAACATTCCTCTGCCTATTCAGGGTCTTTTCTGGTTTCATAGAAATTTCAGAATTGTTTGTTCCAGTTCTGTGAAAAATGCTGGTATTATTTGAGAGGGATTGCTGGGGCACTTTACAAGAGGAAAAGTGAATTGTATTCATAATCATGCTGGAACAACAAATACAAGTTGGGTTTGTCCTGGGCAAACTGACACTTAAGGCTACCCTATCTGTGTTAGTCATATATTGCTACATAACAGATTACCCCAAAGTTTAGTGATTAAAACAACATTCCTTATCGCAGTTTCTGTGGGTCTGGAATCCAGCAACAGCTGAGCTGGCAGCTCTGGCTCAGGGTATCTCGATTGGAATGAACAGTGAAGTTACCTCAAGGCTCAACTGGGGAAGAATCCACTTCCAAGCTCACTCCTATGGCTTAGGACCTTGCCACATGGACCTCTTCATAAGGCAGCTCAAAACACAGGAGATAGCTCTCTAAGTGAAAAAGAGAGGGTACCCAAAGTGGAAGCCACATTAGTTTTAACCTAACTTTGGAAGTGATATCCCATCACTTTGACTACATCCTATTTATTACAAAAACAAGTTCAGGGGTGCCTGGGCAACACAGTCAGTTAAAGCATCCAACTCTTGGTTTCAGCTCAGGTCATGATTTGTGTCATGAGACTGAGCCCCACAATGGGCTCCATGCTCAGCACAGAGTCTGCTTAAGACTCTCCTTCTCGGGATGCCTGGGTGGCTCAGTTGGCTAAGCATCTGCCTTTGGCTCAGGTCATGATCCCCGGGTACTGGGATTGAGTCCCACATCAGGCTCCTTCCTCAGCAAGGAGCCTGCTTCTCCCTCTGCCTGCTGCTCCCCCTACTTGTGCTCACACTCTGACAAATAAAATCTTAAAACAAAACAAAACAAAAATCCCAGCCAGCTCTAGAGGGTGAAGAAACACTCTGCCTAGACGTGACACACAGCATTTATTAAATAACTCACTGATTAACTGGTCATATGACCCTAGCCAACCATAAGGAGGCTAAGATGTATAAACCTAACACATGCACTTGAGAGCCAGAAATACCAGAACAGTATTGATGACTGGTCACTAAACATTCAACCCATTCTTGTGTCCTACAGAAACTACACATCCTCCAGAATGGTTACAGTGAAGAGGACCAAAACAAAGTGTTAGTGAGAACTGTCATACACAACTGAAAGGAGTATAAAATGCCATAAACCACTTAGAGCATCTCTTCACTTGAGTAAATACTAATGAAATTGACAGGTTATATGGTAAGAACGTATTTCAAAGGAAACTTTCAAGCTATTTCCCAAATACTTACAGATGAAGGTTCATAGCAGCTATTTATAATAGCAAAATCCTGGAAACTCAAATATCCATCACCAGATGAAAAAACAAACTGTGGAATATCCATATATAATGGAATACCCACTAATACATTCAGACTTTGTCCACTGTTTTGTTACATTTTGTCTTCAATCATGTACTTCCAAGAATTTTAATCTCAAAATACTTTTCATACAGTACCTTATTGTTTAGTAATGCAATGTAGTTTTATACTTGAGGATATAGGATAAAATTCATTCTTTCATTCTTTTTTTTAATAGTTGTTACTTGGTCTGCCTGCCTGGTCCCTCTAGCTAGTTCTTGATGTTTTGTGTTTGGTGTTGTATTTCCTTCTTTGTACTGTCTGATTAATCCAGGTTACTAAATAATCAGTTCTTTCAGGGATTCAAATGTCTGGTGCGTGGACCAGTCAGCATACAGTAGGTAAGCATGGAATCATCAAGCTCAGTTCCGTAAAATCAGGAAGAGTCATGAGCTCTGTATTTCAGGGTGTCCTGAAGAGTGAGAAAAGGTTCGGTCCCTAACAAGCAGAAAGGAAATAGTACACATTGGGCAAGTCAGAGCAGATCTCTTATCTGGTTCGTATATAGGCTCTATACTAAAATCCAAAGCTATGATACAGGCAGGTCCCCTTTCTGTTAGCCAAACTGATACAACAAGCTTATGAGAGAGCTTAGGGTGTTTCAGACCGCCAGCTCCCCAAAGTTTACCTAATATTCTTAAACATACTAGCACGTCCATATTTGCTGAACTCATTTAGAAATGAGTTCTACAACCAGAGGCACTGCATACGCTAATTAAAAAAAAAATCCTACCCATATGAAAGTGGCTGACTACTTAACAGGAATCACTGTCACCTACTACATATAAAAGAATCCAGTGAGAAGCTGCTCTTTCAAACTTGAGCCTAAGAGTCAACCAGATACTATATGCCACCTGAAAGGATAACCACACCACCTATGAAGAAGTGTTGGCCAGGGGTGTGGGGGCTGTATTAAACCTGAATCTGGTCACACTTGAATTCCAATTACCAATTTACATAGAATAAAGAAAAACAGGTTAAACCATACCACATGGTTATAATGAGCAAAATCTTACTGTCAGAAAGCCTCCAGAATAATTAATAATAATAATTATTAATATAACACACAAATTGCAAAAAGTAAATTGAAGGGTTATGTACAGATTAAAAGATATGTAAGTGATAGCAATTAATAACAATGTAAGGTCCTTATTGGATCCTGACAAAAACAAACCTAAAATATCTATACACGACATTTTAGACAATGGAAATTTAAACATTTACTAGATATCTGATGATACAATAACTTAATATTTTTTTCACATGTGTGGCAAAGGTATTGTGGTTATTTCCTAAAAGTCTGTATCTTTTATATCAAACCAAAATACTTACGAAAAACAAAACACCCCTGAGGTCTTTTGAAAAAGTTTAAAACCAACATAAAATTGCTTAGTTTTGGGCCATTCTTGGCTCCTGAACATGTTAAGCTGGTATACACTTTCTTTCCTAGTCCATAATATTATAGCAAAGTTAAGATAAAACACAGCCTAACTGTGGGAATCACTTGTTTTGCTAATAAAAGCAGAACTAAACTAGTTCAAGTAGCTGAACGAGGGGATATTTGTTCTCCACCTTCACACAGAGAGATGGCCAATGCCAAAGGAAATACAACACTAGAGGATACAATTTAATGCTTCATTTCAATCTAAAAATGTTCTATTTGATTCTTCAAAATGAAAATGATTCCAATGTCCATAACTAGCCCTACGTAAAAACAGTTCCAATCACTATGCTGTTAAGTGATCCCCAGGACCTGATTTTGAATTCAATTGAAGGCAGGAAAAGCACCCAAACTAGCTTGGCTTATATAGCCCGTAAGTAAAAGACTGCCAGCGTCTGTGGGCTCAGATTGCCTGTTTCTAGCACAGCTGTGCCACTTCCTTGACATACGAGCTTTGGCAAGTTTCCTAACATTTCTGTACCTCTGATGTTCATCCATAAGATGGGGATAAAGGTACCTGCCTCTAAAGGTTGTCAGGAGTATGAAATGAATACACATAGAAACGTACAGGTGACTAGTGCAAAGCAATATTCAATAAATATTGGCGCTATATGTTGCTCTGAATTCAGAAGCAGGAAAACTGATGTTAAATCTTTACTCTGATGAAAATGTAACAATATACTTTCAGATGCTAGAAAGATGTTTTCTCATATTTAACTCTTTATATTAAAACTTTACTCTGATGAAACTATAACACATTAAAACTTCACTCTGATGAAAATATAACAATATACTTTCAGAGACTAGAAAGACGTTTTCTAATGGCTGTGAAACAAGTAGCACTAACAATACTAAAACTGAATGCAAGACTGAAGTTATTATAGATAAAAGAACAGTCACTGGGTACTTATTTTGAAAATTTTTCCAATTTAGGAAAAGTTAAAAAAAAAAAAATCAAACCCAGGGTGAAACCTGTCCTTAGTGTTTAAGATTTCACACTGATTTGTATTACCAAAAATAAAGGATAGAGAATTATAGAAAATGTCTGTTTTAAAATATACAACGAAATACTCTGGAAGTGATTCTTAAAAATATGTACTATAAGCCAGACAAATGCAAAAAAGTGAAGCAAGATGAGCTATTTTTCTGGTCATAAAATATTTATTAAGGTATACTTTGGGGAATATAGTGAATATAAAATTTAGGATCACAATATGAAGCAATTTCAGTCCTCTCAAAAGTCAGCCCAGCCCTCAATGCTCTGCAGATGTAAAACCACTGGTGAGACTTACTAAAAGCAGTTTGACTAGTACAGAAGAGGCTTTTCATGAACATTTACAACTAGAGCATCTGAATACCTCTTTTAAGTGCAAAACCACACCACATTACACTAATGCAGCAACAATGCATTCATATTGTTTTCATTAGTCATTAGTAGTCAACTTGCATAAAACACCAGAAAAAAGCACAATGGAGCTCACAAAATGGGCTAAAAAAATGAACCTGTCCTTGCAAAACACATTGTAATGGAAGAAGACATTAAAAATGTATTATGCACAATACAGAAGCTGCGTTCCAAAGATCTTGAGTGTCATTTCCTCTGTAAAATCAAATTACACAAACCAGGCACAACTAATATTTGGGAGGCAGTGCGTAGCTAAAATTTCATTTAACTAATTACTCAATGACTTAAAAAATCCCCATAAGTCTTTTCTGTCCTGAGGTAGTTGCAAAATAAATCATAACTTGGATATCAACTAGAGCTGAGGCTTTGACTTTTTACTCATTTAAAACTAGTTGTTACTGACAGGAACTACCTTTTGATATTTAAAAGACAGCTGAGAAATGGGCCTCTTACTACACACACAAGATAATGGCTATGTAGGAAAGAGGATTAGCTGCTTCAGAACATGAGAGTTATGGTCCACCATTGCGCTTCCACCCTCCCCGCCCCCTCCCCCCAACGATTTTAGATTCTTTATTGTCCAAAAAGCCATCAAGAGCAACACAGTAGAAGTAGACAAATCATCGTCCTTTGCTGTAGCCAGGGAAGAAAAGCTCAAGTAGAGTCTGCAGAATCTCATTGGGAATCATGAGATAATTCTGGCCAAGATCATGCCGGCAAGCAGGGCAGGAGAAAACTTGAGCCTTAAAGGAGCGCTGTAAGCAATCCTAAGGCAAAATCAAAAAACAAATAAAAACATACCCAATTTCATAAGAGTAGTAATATGCAGAAAAGTCAACAACTTATGCTTTTAAATAGGAACTAGAAACTTAAGATGAATAACTGTAAAAGCCTGAATCTGCACTATGAAAACTAGTCTACAGACATGGCTTCGAGTTCCACTTCTAGCACATATTGTGAGACTTAAGGTAAATGACTTTTGTGTCTTTTAATTTCCTCGTCCAATAAAATTAGAGTGTCAGAATTTATGGATAGTTTCCACTAGACTCATCTTCTAGGTTAGATTTTAATCCTGTTCTTTCATGGCAGAATACCTGAAAAAACACTTAGGATTCCCCTGGTTAGAATTAGATTTGATTTCATCAAATCACTTAAATGTAGAATATGTCTTCCAGAAATATATAGGTCAGGCACAAACATATGCAGAAGGTTTACTTCCATTTTACAAAATGAACTTCCATTTTACAAAAGAAACTGAAGTTCAGAAGTTAGGTCAGGGCACACAACCACTGAGCAGTAGAGCAGGATTCCACCTTGGTGTGACTAAAACTCAGTTTTTCCCTTTACACCACACTAATAACATTCAGCTCCTCTGGGCATGCTGCCAGACAGAATCTGTTTTAGATTCTATTATGTGGTTAGAATTCAGTTTGCACTATAATATATGAAACATACATAAGCTCTAACATAGAAAACATCAACACCTTACTTTCTTATCCATTTCAACCTCTCCTCAGTAATTCCAAACATGACAGAATACCTCAACTATATGTATTTAACTATTACTCTAGAATTAAAACACGCATTACTGCCAAAATGTAATGAAATGTTTAACTTACAAGGTTCCACAACTGTTCTGCTGCATGGAAAAATGCTTTACATGCTAAAAACATGTCTAGAGGTTAGTGTACCCTCTTGTCCTAAACAAGGGAAAATGAGAAAAGAAATCTACTTACTTTACAGACATTATGAAGGCAATCTGTTGTCACAGGCTGGTAAACTAGCTCCTGGCAGCAGACACACATAAAAGATTGTTCCAATTTTTTCAGAAAATTCTAGAATGGTACCCAAGGGAAGGAAAAAAAGGTTAGCATTTCATAAAATATAATTAAGATTCTAAGTAATTAGGGGAAAAAAATGTCTGTCACTATAACACATTTTGTATTAAAAAAAAGGGATGATAACCATAAACAAACATATAAAACTAAAGAAACTCCATTCCATTAAGATATACACATTAATTTTAAATCCTAGAACTGGACTGGGAGAGGTACAAAATCAAAATATGTGGTATTAAAAAGTGAACGTTCCCATTAAACCTCCTATTCCAGAGATTACTGTTTTTCCCTTTAAAACAATCATGGACATATTAACAAACTGGGATTTAAATAAAAACTTGAAAGAAAAAAAAATCATGGACAGCTTGTCTCAGTCATTACATACAGATTTTTTTCAAAAAAGCTGGGTGATATGTCAGTATATGAAAACATATCATTTATTCAATCTTCTGCTGTTGTGAAACCTCAATATATATATATTTTTTAAAAATTTTATTTATTTGACAGAAATCACAAGTAGAGAGGCAGGCAGAGAGAGGGTGAGGTAGGCTCCCTGGCGAGCAGAGAGCCCAATGTGGGGCTCGGTCCCAGGACCCTGGGATCATGACCTGAGCTGAAGGCAGAGGCTTTAACCCACTGAGCCACCCAGGTGCCCCTAAACCTCAATATTTTTTGAGCTAAAAAAATAAAAGTACTAATACTCTGTACTATTTAATACTCTGAAGAATCAACACATTTATTTTCCTAGAATTATTTTCTGTGGTATTTTACTTCAATCTAAAAATCCCTATTTCCCTGATGCCAGTGTTTACTCAAATTGGGACTAAATCATAAAAGAGCCATCTTGGGGTTCTTGGTTAGTACAGTTAGTTAAGTGTCAACTCTTGGTTTCTGCTCAGGTCATGATCTCAGGGTCCTGAGATCAAACCCCATATCAGGCTAAACTCAGTGAGGAATATGCTAAAGTTTCTCTCTCCCTCTGCCCTTCCCTGTGCTCTCACACATTCTCTTTCTCTCTTAAATAAATTAAAAAAAAAAAAAAAAAAAAAGGTGTTTGATAAATCTCACCCATTTCTAAAAGTTTAAGAATTAGGGGCACCTGGCTACCTCAGTCTGTAAAGCATGAGCCTCTTGATCCCAGTGTTGTGAGTCTGAGCTCCACACTGGGGGTAGAGATTATGCAAAAATAAATGAATGAATGAATGAATGAATGAATAAACTAAAAAAAAAAAAAAAAAAATGAATAAACAGGGATGCCCGGCTGGCTCTAGCTCAGTCAGTAGAGCATCTGACTCTTGATCTCATGGTTCTGAGTTTGAGTCCCATACTGGGAGTAGAAATTACTTAAAAATAAAATCTTAAAATATGTATAAATATATATAAATGAATATATAAATAAACAAATGGATGTTTAAAAATTGTACCAGGGAAGATTCTTCCTTAATATTGATGACTATTTCTCAAATAAAAAGCAACACAAAAACTGAGAGTTCTCTCTAAATTTAGACAGAAAACTAACCCCATTTCAGACACATGAGAAGTTCTGGCTAACAAATGGACAGAAATAAAGGGAAGAAATTACTAGAAGATGACAGGATAAAAATTCAAGAGAGGATACTAAAGCTCACCCATAATAGCTGCACGGAGGGAAAAACCCAGAAAAGTAACTGTATTACAGCTAATTAGGGGTTACTATCTAATAAAATGTGACATTCTAATTTTAAGCAAAATTAAAGACATAATAAAAGCAAGTGAACAAAGAAGGAATAGACAATTCACATTTGAAAATTCCAGCTTCTGGAACTGGATAAGAAAGCTTTGTTTGCAAAATACAGCTTAACACAAAATCAACCCATCCATTGTAATTTCTTTTCACTTTAAAATTTCATGATGATTAAAAAAAAATAATTCATGATTATTAAAAAATGGGAAAAAATCTAAAACATATAAACTATTGAAATAAAATTTTTTTAAAAAAGATTTTATTTATTTATTTGACAGAGATCACAAGTAGGCAGAGAGAGAGGGAAGCAGGCTCCCTGCTGAGCAGAGAGCCCGATGCAGGGCTCGATCCCAGGGCCCTAGGATCATGACCTGAGCTGAAGGCAGAGGCTTTAACCCACTGAGCCACCTAGACGCCCCATAAATAAAAAAAATTTTTTAACCGCTAGGTTAAACACGTGCTGAATTGCTTAAAATTTACACCATCAGATAATCTTGAACTATAGCAAAAAATTTCCCGATGGGTTTTAAATTGTGTTATACAAACTGAAAATTCTTCCCATGTACAGTGCCTTCAACATAAATGAGTAAGTTCAGGCACAGAGAAGTCAAAACCAATAACTAAGAGGCCTAAAATCAATTTAAATGCATTTAGGTATTACTTTAGATTACTTCTGAAAGGTAGTGGCACTGGCTGAGAGGATTACATAAAAACATCAAGTTTTGACTGATTTGCAGAGAATATTATTTTTCACTATTTGTTAATATTAGAACATTATTATTTAAAAAACCTTTACATACTGGACCTTCCGCAAGAGATGCAAGCACTTCATCCCACAGCTTCTGGTTTTGGTGATCTTCTCTAATTAGATGTTGTTGTTGAGGGGTTAGTTGGAAAGCCTCAACTGGTTCTGCTGCTGAATCTGGTGTTTTTAACACTTTGGAGGCACTTGGACAATCACCTAGATTTATTTAAAAATATATAAGCAGACTTATGAGTGATTCCAAGCAGAACTATGAGATCAAAGAGTTAACTGGCACCAGTAATGTTTAGCATGAAGATAACCTGCATAATAAGGCAGCATTTAACTTCCCTTGATTTCAGAACACGATATCTGCTACTGTTTTGGCTCTGACACTACTAAAATATACAGTAAGTCCCATGTCTCTCCACCACTCCCAAATATCGCATTTAATTTCTTATGAGTTTCTCAATTTATTCTCTTAATATTTTTATTAGTAACTATGTTTTTAGGACTTATGTCTGCAATCATTACCTACCATCTGCAGTCGGCCTTTTTGAGGCTCCACTGGCCTGCTTCTTTGACTGTCCTTTAGTCTTCTTCCCTTCCTTATCTGAAGGGTAACCTACTGGATACTGATGGGGGAAAAAGCACAATATAGATTAAAGCTTCACAAAGAAGTGGGGGAGGGCGGTTTCTAGATGCTGCTGAGAAATTTATAAAGGGGGAGGTGAAGAGTCTATATTTTTCCTAAACTGAGAGACTTCTATAAAGGAAACAAACACTTAAAGGACAGAAAGAATATTAAAATCCCCAATTCAGTGTAAAACCATGTGGTTATAACTGTTAAGACATTTCTATCTTATAAAATAATGATCTTAGTTTCAGATCTAAAAGAGGAAAGTCAAGTTTTGAGGAGATTTGACTAGGTGGGTTAAAAAGTTTAAGGAAGAGAACAATCTAGATATGAAAGTAAGTGAAGATCAACCACAGATGACAGTACAGTACTCATATAGATGGTATTACACTCAATTGTGGAGCCAATCTTTAAAAAACCATACAAACAACTCCCACCCCCCCCAACATTAAGGACTAAATTTCTTATCTCCCAAAATAAATGGGGTGGGGAGATGGGGCTTTTGGAAGACCTAAAACCACTAAATTACTGAATTCTTTATCAGCTAAAAACTTTAAGGAATAAAGTCTACCTATTTGTGTTTTCCTGACTACACTATTTTGGGGGATATGTTCTGTTGATAACACTGATATTAAAAGCTCAACATGTTTTAGGCCGCATCAATATAGTAAATTACCACAGTAGATAGGCTTATATGCTTTTATTTACAGTTTCAAATCTAACCTATCTAGAACACTGCTCTGCTGAACAATGAATCTGAAAAAATCTTTAAAAAATGGATTTAACAAGTTTTTTTTAAAAAATTATTATAAAAGGAATTATTTTGGCAGTTATTTTATGTTTGACAGTTATTTTAACAGCCGATGTTTCATTTAATTAATGAAACAATTAATTCCACAAGTTTAAAAAGGAAAACAAAAACAAACACAGACTTGCACTAGAAAACACACACTCACCTGCCCGGGTGGTCAGACACTTGCCCATATTTCAGCCCCTACACATGCAGTGTGGGCAGAGCCAGGGGAAATGAAAAGCTGGTAGTCTTTACAGGAAGCACAACAATGGGGAATGATGGAGGATGAACTCAAACCATGCTCTGAAGTCAGTGTCAGGGACAAAGTCTAGGGTGCATAGGCAGTGGACGGGGAATGTAGCCATACCATCCATTATGCACACAAAACCAACAGTCTTATATGGGTTAACAGCTGAACATGGGCAAAGGGGGAAAAAAAAAGGCAAAGCACTAAAGGTGGTGACAGGACAGGGAAGCAGCTTTGAGGGGGAAGAGAAAAAAGGGGTGAGGAAAAGTGAGAAGGGTAGGAAGCAGACCACTCTTACAAGCCACCTCCCCCTTCCCCTACCAGAGACACACCCCCTGTGCCCTCTAGGATAAACTTCCCTTCTTAAGGCCTCCTTTATGTAAATTTTATGTATCCCTCTCCCTCATTCTTCAAGTCATTTCCAAATTGAATTGGAAATATTTTACTTTTCATTGAAGGCCTGGCTTTTCCCAGGCATAATTCTTGGTCTTAGGGCAATCTGACACCTAGAATGCTACCTTTTTACTTTTTTCCTTCTGTATACTTCCATGATTTCATTCCTCACCCCTTAAAGTTCACTGATCAATTGTCAAGAGTTGTATCCTGTGTTAAGGCACAAAGATACTACAGAGGTATGCATTTTTATGAACATACAAGTAGCCTAGACAAATGTAATCTAACCTGTAAACGTAGACATAATCTCCTTGACCGTTCTATTCCTTCTGAGGTCCAAGGAGCAGGTTCAACATCATCTCTTCTTAAAAGGTAGCGCCAAACCAAGAATCCATGGCTTGATGAAATTTCTGGCCAGTATTTCACCACCTAAATCACAATATTTTGTAGTAGTTTGAGATTTAATCCTTAAACTTATATTAATAGTTTCAGTACACTTGAGTGAACTAAATGCAACTTCAAAAGATACTTGCTTTGTCACAGAAACAATAAATAAAAAATATTCACTAATTGTTTTGACTTTATTTCCCAAGTTAGGTCCCATATAAGTACACATTGCTACAAATTTGAAATATTAACAAGATTATGGTCACAAATAAATTCCTGCATAATAGATAAAAATGGTGGCAGTAAACATTTCTATTTTTTAAAAAAAGAAAACAACCTATTTTACAAATTATTACGTGCCTGGCTTTGAAAATCTATTACAATTAAAATATTTGTAAAGATATAAGAATCAGTATCTACAATGGTCACATTTAAATAGTTTTATCACAGAGAATATATACTTATAAAAAGTTTAACTCAAAATATAATATAACTCTGCCCTTATGGACTTCAAATAAGCATTAAAAGAAAAGTATCAAAGTTAGGATCTCACTTTACATATCTGTTACATTTCCAGAAAAAGCAGAAGTACCAACTAAGGTAATCTACTGTTTCCTTTAGCCCACCCCAACAGAGTAGTTCCCTTTGGCAGCCCTGTCTTGAAAGCCCAGGAAGAGTGACTAACAAGATGTCATGCCAGATAGAGCACCTTATAAATGCCATCATATCTGTTGCCTTCTTCAGGAGCATATTTGCTGATCTTCCTCCCTTTAAAACTGCGTATCACTCTGACTGGCTTACCAGCTCTCCAATTCCGAGACTCTGCTCCAATTTTATCATCCAATGGAGCATCACAGTTTAGGGCCAATGCCCTAAAAAAATAAAACAAAGTCTTTATACCAAGTAATCTTTAAGTATATAATCGCATTATTAGCTCAATTAAAAGGTGAATTATGCCTTACCTGATGGTTAAGATTCTATGATTCTTTCCATATTATTCCAGATAATAGGATTATGCTTTCCCCCACCAGCAGAGAAGACAAATCAGTTTTCTGATGTGACCCCCAAGCCAGGGGATTGGTTCTCAGATAGCCTGTAGGGTTCTTCTGAAAGTAATAACATCTGTGCCACGTATAATAGAAAACAACTAGAAATACATGGAATTTTTTAAAAAATAACGTTTGTTGAGGGAAGGGAGAAAGTTGGAAAACTAAAGCAAGTGATTGTTGTAGTATTTATTTTTGATAAGGGAGTGAGGTAAATTGCTGGAATAATGTAGAAAGAAATCCAGGAAAATAAATTTGTCAGCAAGGTACAAATGACCTTTCTAGGTCTACTTTCCACATTCCAGACAATAGAGAATCCTTAACATTTAGAAGCTATTAAAGAACAAGTTTAATAGGAGAATATCGTTTTAAGACTTTGAGTAAAAAGTTTAAATAAAATTGAAGTATTCAAATGCCTGTGTTAAATCATAACAATAGAGATTTTTGGCTCCTCCAGATCACTATTTTTACTATGACATGTGAACAAGGAGGAACAATGAGTGAGAAGTAGCACCTGAGTTAGCTGAAGGTCCCTTAGTATGTGTACTCACTTAGCAATAATTAATCAGTAAAGTTATGTAAGAAGACCTTTCCTGGGAGAACTTAGTCCTGCCAAAAAACAAAAACAAAAAACCAAAACAACTCCCCCACAAAAACCCCACCAAACTAGAATCTATTTAAAATTAGTATTCTTCTTCTCAGATACCTACTTCCTAACTTAAGTGAAAAGACACCGTTGAGAACATGTAAGGTTAAAACACATACATAACCAATTTGGTAAATTCAGATATGATACAAAATACTTTTTCAGGGTTTAATTTTATGTAGGCTCAAATAAAAAAAAAAATTGACCTTATGACGAAATGTCTAATCTACCCAGATTTCTTAATCAGTTATATTGTTAAAGTAAATAAACTCAAAGTGTTTTGTTAAAAAAAAAAAGTTTGTAAATGTGGTCAAATAAAGTTTACCAAGTTATCTTTTTTATCTCAAAGGGAGATGCATTAAATCTCTGGGAGGGAGAAGAAAACGTAGCCAACCTTCTAGGGCTAGTATTCCATCTTATTTATGTAATACCTATTGAGATATACATACTTCATCTTAAAGAGCTAGGAGAAGGACAAATACTATTTTCACATTAATGAGTGGAGTGCTTTGGTGCTTATAGGCACCTTCATTCAGAATGATTTCCACCACTAACTGGCATTATTAACTCACTTCTAGCTTCACAAAGTATGTAGGTTGTTCAAGTATGTGAAAAGAATCTAAGATGAAACTAGGTGAAAAGAGGCTTTTACATTACCCTGAAGCTCAATCAATTGCTTCTAACTGCCCTGGTAAAGGAAGGCCAGGTTATCTTTCTGCCCTCTTCAGTTTCATAAAATAAAAGAACTGAGAAATAGGAAAAAAAAACTTCTCAAAGCAAGAAGCAGGTGCCAAACTACCTCTTAGTGGAGAAGCAAAAATGAACTAGACTATATACTTGTCAAGAAAGAGTACAATGTGGGGCAGAGCTAAAGGTCTTTCACCTCAGTTTTCATGTTTATAAAACATATAGGTATCTCTGCCAAGAGGTCTTTACAATCACAATGTGTACTCAAAGCTTAATGTATAAATTAACTGAATGGATGTCAGAGTCCTTATGGTAAGTCAATCCTATATGGTTTCGAGTTAATATTCTATATTCATTACCTTCCTTTCAATACATTTTTACTACTTGTTAATTATTTTCTAATAGATTATAACATATGGCATATAGGGTTATACCTATTAGATTCTTTAAAAGCTTGGAAAATATTTATCATGTATATTACAAGTGTAGGAAGTTAGGAAACAAATTTCATTCAAGCAAAATAATCTACTGTTATTAAGATAAATATAATTTTCAGATTTGAAAATGTGAAAAAGCCCTTTTGCAAATTCAATATACACTCTCACTGACAAAAACACATCAAAAAATTTCTAACTCCTTTTAAGATCATTCCTCCTGAAGAGATGCTATTTTGCTAGAGAAAAACTAGCTAGGGACTGGACTCCTGCCTCAGGAATGTTTTCACCAGCAAATCTGACCTGTCTCCTCTGCTGGTTCAGTTAAATAATCCTACTGTCAGAAATAATATAGAAGGAAGACATAAAAACAGACTCTATGTAATTTGGTATGCAACAAATTCTTGAAATCATACTGGTATATTCTTTACTTCACACGGTAATCAGAAATTAAGGGCACACTACTTAAAACCGAGTGATTTAGACTCAAGAGAGAAAAATACTCATTTTTACTCAATAATCCATAAAACAACCTTAACAATAGGATATAAAAATTTCAACTTTATGAAATTGATCAAAAAATTATCACTATGACAAGTTATAATGTGGTCGGTGCTATCTGTTGGTTTGGGTCACTTTTTTATTATTGCTATTAGCATGCACGTATGAAATAAAACATTTTGCAGTCATTTTTTGTTCCCATGGAAGCTGGAATATCATTAATACATCTATAGAACAAAGGTCAGCACAAGGTGGCTCTTTTGTAATGCTTTATAAGTATTTACTTAGAAAAGGTCACTTTTGTAACTAAACATTCTCTTATAACACTTGAGACATTATTATAAATTCTAAAAACACCTTGAGTGTGGTTTCGATTAAGTTTATCTGATGTTTCACTTATGCCCACAAATGTGGCTCCCAAACTAAAACCTATCTCACATTGGTGAGTCTCTTAAAAAGAAGTTTGTTAATGTAAAAGGTAAATCTGTGTCAAGTAAAACATAACTTTGACCTATGGGATAGCAGACAGCCACCTTGTCCTCAATTTCACTTATATAAGACTGGGAATTACATCATTGAAAAAACAGTATGAAGAAATAAGAATGCTTAAAAACAATTATATGATCAGGTAATGGGATTTTTAATTTAGATCTTTAACTCTCAATTTAAGATTCTCCCCTACAGTCTAAGTTACAAATTATATTATTATAATCAAACTTTTATACAAAGCCCAAATAGATAGTTTTTACAAATTCTAACAATAAAGAGTACCTGTTCATGTTTGTTAATGTTTGATCAGCCGATGGTGCACCAATTCTTTTATTACCAGCAAGATTTTTACCACCACTCCCAGTGTATGTGAATTCATCACCTCGGTCCTACAGGAAAAGATTTTCAGCATTAAAATACATAAACCCAAGTATAATTTCATCAATTCTTAATTTACAGTCAGAACATCTGATTAGAATGTTATCAATTTATATGTTCTCTCTCAAGATATCTTGAGAGATATCTGCCAAAATATCTCAAATGCAGCTGTGCATATAGTACATCTTCAAGTTATATCAAGTTACATCACTTGATCATTTTAAAGGTAGAGCTTCCAATACCTCCAAATGTGTCTATTCTCATGCTATATATTTAACTGAATAATCTCTAGAATATTATAAAAAAAGATTCTATGCACTGGAAATATTGTTTCATTTAATTCAATGGTATTAAAATAAACATCAATATTATCTTGTAGGTTTTTACAGAATACCATTTTAGTAAACATTTCATGTCTGATTTCCCATCAGTAATCAACACGATACCCAAATTTGCTGTTAAATTTCAAAACTAAAATCCTAACAGTACAATAAGTTCACTTACTGTGTTCACCCAAATTTCACACTGTATATATAGGT
The DNA here is from genome assembly GCF_010015895.1 of Lontra canadensis. NCBI lineage: Eukaryota > Metazoa > Chordata > Mammalia > Carnivora > Mustelidae > Lontra > Lontra canadensis. The sequence continues at coordinate 2,110,539 of NW_022631159.1, forward strand.
TCATTTAAATTACACATAGGTGAAATAATTGCCCATCATTAAAAGGAACATTGGAAAATAATTTGAAAATTATAATTTGTATAAAGTGTCTACTAAATGTGGGGAAAAAAAAAAACATGCCAAAGGAAGGAGATGTTACATAAACTAGGACTACAAATATCTCTGTACTAGCTACAAATTTCTATTGAGATTACTAAATCTCTGATTCAGTACTCAAAAATCAGTTGAGAAGAGTATCAGTATACAAATTAACTGGACTAACATTATCAAGAGTAGTGGTTCTCTTTTTTTTTTTTTTTGACAATGTTAGTCTTAGGTATATACAATACAATATATACAAGTTTATACATTATGCTGGGCTCACCACATGTGTAGCTACCATCTGTCACCATATAATGCTATTACAATACCACTGACTGTATTTCTTCTGCTGAGCCTTTTAGTCCTGTGACTTACTCATTTCATAACTGGAAGACTGTATTTCCCACACCTCTTCACCCATTTTTGTTCCTTCGCCCCCCCAACAGTGTTGCTTCTCTATTGTAAGATTTTAATTAGTTTAAATTAAACTTGAGATAAGGATGTTTTCTCTACTAAATAATCCATTTGTAATAAAGGTCAATTATTTTGCCTCTTGTCTTGGATTAAGTCATAACTAAAATCTCATGGTTTTAGAAGTGCTTTTATTGATCCAAAATGACTTCACTTTTTGTTGATCTAATATTGAAGTCTGTATTTTAAAGACTTAGGCATTAAGGAATTTCATCATTAGTGTGTATTCCATTTGAAGGAAATCTAGTAAACAACTACATCTAGAGCAGCCCAGAATGCTTCTTAAACAGTCTTCCAAATGGTATCTGGATTGACTACACAATGCTTATATTCAAAACTCTCAATTTTTTTTTAAAAGATTTTATTTAATTCATCAGAGAGACAGAGCTCACACAACCAGGGGGAGCAGCAGGCAGAGGGAGAAGCAAGCTCCCCAGATGCCTAACCAACTGAGCCCAGCAGCCCTCCTGTCAACTTTTAAAAGATTATTTATTTATTTGACACAGAGAGAGAGAGAGAGAGAGAGAGATCACAAGTAGGCAGAGCAGCAGGCAGAGAGAGAGGAAGGGAAGCAGGCTCCCTGCTGAGCACTCCATGAATGTTATACTTAAGTGCCTTTCTCAAAGGTCAAAGACTATTATGATTCCACCTATAAAATTTTTTTAAGAAGCTCTTTACAGAAAGAGAGAGGGAGGGAGAGTGCATGAGCAAGTGAGGGGAGGGGCAGAGGGAGACAGAAACCGAGAAGCTCAAGTGGACATCCCATTGAGTGTGGAGCCCCACTGACTGAGGGCTCCATCCCATGATTCTGAGATCATGACCCAAGTGGAAATTAAGAGTCGGATGCTTAACTGACTGAACCACGTAGGTGCCCCTCCACTTCTAAAAATTTTGAAACAACAAAATTATAGAAATGGATAACAGATTAGTGGTTGTCAGGTGTTAGGGAGGAGTTGAGGGAGGGCAGACATAGTAGGTGTGGCTATCAAAGGGCAATATGAGGGATACTTGTGGAAAGGGAAATGTTCAGTGACCTGAATGTATTAGTATCAATATCCTGGCTGTGACACTGTACTATAGTTTTGTAAGAGGTTACCACTGAGGGGGAAATGGGTAAAGGGCACAGAGATATCTACAGTATTTCTAAGGCTACATGTCAATCTACAACATCCCAAAATAATAAGTTTAATTTAAAAAAAAAAAAAGAGCTCTACAGAGAATGTATTTTCATTGCAGTAATCACTTAACACATATATTCATAAATCTGTACATGTGAAGATTGAAGACTGCCAACTGACTTGTAATTTGTACAGAAGTGACCACTTCAACACAAAAACTGCTAAAAAAAAAAAAATAGGGATTTGATATACGCTAGAAAAATCTTCTGTATTTTTCTGAATGATCAAGCCAGGTTCTAAAGAACAAAGTTGTATCATGACTTACTACTTCATCAGCAAATCCACCAGCAAGGACAAGAGAATAAGCCCCATCATTACTTCGACCATGAATTCCACCCACATGGGGCCTATGGACACCTGCTTCGCTCACCTATAAAATAAAGAGAGTCTCAAAATACCTTTGAATAGTCAAGTTATATTTACAAAAATGCTTCCACAGGTATTATTGAATCTTAAAAGCTGCTAAGAACTGAATGTCACCCAGAGTTCTATCATTTGCTCACCAACTTTATTTCTTCCCAACTATGTATCCCTTAGATACAAGCTGGTAACCTTAAAACTGCTCAGACCTAGAATTCTGAGTTTCAAAATAATTATTAAATACCATTTTATGTCTACTCGTCATTACAGCTCAACTTGGGTAGAAAAGACTTTATTTATCAGTTGTCCAGATCCCTTCCTATCTTATTTCTTCAATTACTGTGCTCCTCCCTAGCCACATCAGAAAGGCAAGAGTTATTTATTCTTTTTTTTTTTTTTTGAGAGAGGGTGTGTACAAGTGGGTGGAGGGGGTTAGGGAGAGAGAGAATCTTAGCAGGGGCTCAATCTCATGACCCTGAGATCATGATGTGAGCCAAAAATCAAGAGTAGGATGCTTAAACGAATGAGGAGCCCAGGCACCTCAGGGTAGGAGACATGTTAGCCTCATTCTTCTCCTCTATTTTTCAAACCCATTTTGGTCATAAATACTGCTGATCAATCTCCTAAATCCCTCAAATACATCTTTTTCTACTTTAATTGCTATAATCTTAGTTTGAGTCATGAATGCTATAAACATCTTTTTTCACTGCCTCCAGTTTTTCTCTTCAAACCCCATTCTACCCATCACAAACAATACTTTTAAGAACAAATGTGCTTTTAATATTCAACATACATTAAATGGTCATATTATATATCAAGCCCCAAGTATTATGTTTTACCCTCTCTCAATCTGGCTCCTATCTACTTTCCCCACTTTAACTCTTATCTCCTCCAACTTTTTCTTCATAGAGCATGAAGATGTCTGAGCCAAAACTACTCAATGTTACCCAAACATGCTTCCCGATTTGTTAAATTTACTCATGGTATTCTACTCCTTCAATGCTTCTTCCCATGTATCCTCAATTTTGGCTCATTGGAACAGTGTCACTTTGTGGACTTCAAACTCCCTGAGGGAAGTATTAGAATTCATTTGTTCTCTCATGTAATTGTTCTTAGAGACAAAGAAGCTGAAATCCAAGCCTGAATAGCGGAGTAGGGAAAGATACATATTAGAAGTGATGAGAAGCTAATAAAAGCATCAGAACCTGAGTTCAGGTCTTGAAAACACCAGGTACTCGAGAAGACAGGACCACTTGATTCCCAACCTCACCAATCCTGATGAAAATAAATTCGACTCTTCCCCACTTCCTAAATGGCAAATCCATCCCTGTAGTTGCTCAGGCAACAACCTCAAACTCATCTGAGATCGTATTAAGAGGACTTTTAGAATTTGGGAATAAATTAGTGACAGGTATACTGAGGGGTGGTGGTGGGGGAACAGGAGCAAAGAAACAGGAAAAAATCAAGGCAATTAAAAATAAGTAAGTGTATTTTTCATTGTATTTATAATGTTATATTGTATTTATTTGTAGTATTTTTTTTTTACTGTATTTAAAGATCTGAAGTCATAAAACATGCATATGGATTTAGCCAAAATTATAATATAACCATTGCAAGGATGGGAAGACACAGAGTGTGTTAAACCAAATGTTCATCTCCTATAGAAAGAAGTTAATGAACTAAAATATGAAGACAAAAGCAGTAGAAACATGCTGTTTAGAAATAAGGTGTATCTAGAAGAAACAACTAAAACTTTAAAGTAGTTGTCTCTGAGAAACAGGAAATGAAGATGAATAAATTTTAAGTTCTCTATAATGATAAAATTACCATTCTAAAAGAGAAAGTTAGAAATGAATACAATAGAACCTTTAAGAGGAAAAGAGAAATTATTTTATCCTTGGGTTATCTGGGCACTTCCTCTGATCAACAACTTTAATGCTCATTCAGGAGGATAAGCCTGGAACAAAACACCTGAATGAACTTTCTTAGACTTTAACGTCATTATTTTAAAGACAAAAAAATTTAATATTTCAAATATTAAATTATCAGCAAGAAAAATTCTCTTAAAAGGCTTAACAATAATGTCAAGTATTAGAAGAGTAAAACAAAGTGATGAAAAGGCGTAGCTGATGCTCAATTCCATGATGTGTTTCTCTGTCTTAAGCTATGGGGAAGAGTCTATCAATCCTATAGGAATCTTTCATTCTAACAACTGAATGCCATGTGATGAAACCTAGGTTAGTCCACTTAGATTCAATAGAAACTGACACTGCTGCAATTTTAACTATATCCGACTTTACCCTTTCAACAAAGCCAATTTAAAACATACCTGAACTCTAAATCTCCATGTTGATCCAACAGGAATCCCAGGAATAGGTCCATAATGATTAGAAGGAACAATAGTACATTCTCTAGTGCGACCAACACAGGCCATTCCCTACAAGTCAACAAACAAGCTATTTGAGAAACTGGTTATGTCAAATCTTAAAGGCTTTAATTCCCAAAAATGAGAATAAAATAGAAACTAACTATATGATTAACAATATATAATTTATATGATTTCATTAACATACAGCTAAGAGTTAGAGCAAATTAACAACTATATACTTAAACAATAAAGTTATTTGTTAATGTTTCTGATATGGAAATATAATTTATGTCACCACTGCTGCTGGTATTAAAATGTTGTAACTTGCATTACAGTCATAAATGTTATAGCTAGGAAGAAAAGAAACTCTTCTTTACCCTGCCCCAGTCTCTCCGGCTTTCAGTACTAGCTGATGGCATCTTTGCTTTCTTTTTACTCATCTTGAGTCTTTCACCAGCCTTTACAACTTCACTGGAATCAGTTTTACAGGAAGGACAGTACCTTTAAAAGAAAAAGGAATTTTGATAATACCATATTAAAGCCAGTAACAGAATGACCTTTCTAGGTCAGAACAAGTTTTAAGAGGTAATACTTGGTGTATATTACAGATCTTCAGCTGGCATTTAAATATTAAACTTTTGAAAATATTTACAAGGATAAGCTAGCAGGAAAACAAAACGAAACAAAACCAAACCAAAAGTTATCACTCCTTTAAAGAACGTAAAGCATTATAATATCATAAAATCTTAAATTCAGTTCAAAAGCCAGACAAAGCTGTCCAATTCAAATAGCACCATGAACTGATTTTTTTTTTTTTAAGATTTTATTTACTTATTTTTGGAAAAAAAAAGAGAGAGGGGGAGCAAAGGGGGGGGGGTGGGGGGGCAGACTCTCCATTGAGCAGGGAACCCAATGTGGGACTTGATCCCAGGACCCTCGGATTATGACCTAAGCCGAAGGCAGATGCTTAACAAGTAGCCACCCAGGCAGCTATGAACTCTAATCTTATCACTAACCTAGAGAATGGAATTATTCATTTGAAATTCTTATTATTAAAACAAAAGTAGCAAGAATAGATAATCCTAGACTGAATGTTCAACTGTGCCACTGAATTGGTTATATCCCCATCTAAACTGCTTATTAAAACTCTCAAAGTAAAAAATGTATACTCCAACACAGCTAATATACAGGATCCAAGGATGCTTGTTTATATTAGCCTTATCCCTAGGTTCTGTTTTAATTGTCTATACTTTTTGCCCTTTAGCCTGTTTGTAGTTGGTCAACCTACTATATAACTTGCATATCATTATAAGCTACCTTAAATCATTCTTAAAAAGCAAAGTATAAATATGTCTATAGAATCAGATGAGGCTGTTCCTCTATTACCAAGGAATGCAACCTCGAGGGATGTCCTAATAAAGATCAACTGGCCCCTGCCCCCCGTTAATATTAAATGTGCCTATATACTTTCCATTTCATAATTACTCCATATAGTCTACAGAGCACAAAACCATCCATGCCCACCAGTTAATTCTGAGTGCTTAATTATGAGATATTTTGTTTACTATTAGAGGAAAGAAAAATATAATTTAGTCCCTGATTCTGAGAAAATCAGTTAGGTTGTGATATACACATGCAAAATCGAGGCAAAAATTAAAATGTAGGAGAAAGAAATAAATACTATCAAGTAAAATCCCTTCTTATTGGGAAATGAGGAGGTTTCCAAAAATTAATTTCTTCTAAGACCAGATTTTACCCAACATGATAACCTTTAAAACTGTATTTTTTCAGAGATCTTAGGGGCAAAGCAGATACTATTTATGGTGAGAAAATGATTTCAGAGGTTAAATATGTGAACAACACGATCTGGAGAAATAGAAAAGTTATACCAGGCACTATTTTGGTGCTGGGGATAAATATAATCAAAATGTTTGTACAGAGTAAAGAAAACTACTACATACAACAAAACAATTTCAGGAAGTCGGGAAGTTCTATAAAGGAAATACCTCAAGGTTATGTGGGTGTTGAGTGATTAGAAATGATATGTCTTTAAATAGAGTTCTTTTCTTTTCTTTTTTTGTGTTATTTTTTTAAATTAACATATAATGTATTATTAGCCCGAGGGATACAGGTCTGTGAATCGCCAGATTTACACACTTCACAGCACTAACCATAGCACATCCCTCCCCAATGTCCATAACCTCACCACTCTCTCCCTACCCCCTCCCCCTGGCAATCCTCAGTTTGTTTTGTGAGATTAAGAGTCTCTTATGCTTTGTCTCCCTCCCAATCCCATCTTGTTTCATTTATTCTTTGCCTACCCCCAACCCCCCCCTTGCATCTCCCCTTCCTCATATCAGGGAGATCACGATAGTTCTCTTTCTCTGAGTTATTTCGCTAAGCATAATACCCTCTAGTTCCATCCACATCATCACAAATGGCAACATTTCATTTCTTTTGATGGCTGCATAGTATTCCATTGCGTATATATACCACATCTTCTTTATCTATTCATCTGTTGATAGGCATCTAGGTTCTTTCCATAGTTAGGCTATTGTGGACTTTGCTGCTATAAACATTTGGGTGTACGTGCCCCTTTGGATCACTACATTTGTATCTTTAGGGTAAATACCCAGTAGTGCAATTGCTGGGTCACAGGGTAGCTCTATTTTCAACTTTTTGAAGAACCTCCATGCTGTTTTCCAGAGTGGTTGCACCAGCCTGCATTCCCACCAACAGTGTAGGTGGGTTCCCCTTTCTCTGCATCCTCGCCAGCATGTGTCATTTCCTGACTTGTTAATATTAGCCATTCTGACTGGTGTGAGGTGGTATCTCATTGTGGTTTTGATTTGTATTTCCCTGATGCCGAGTGATATGGAGCACTTTTTCATGTGTCTGTTGGCCATCTGGATGTCTTCTTTGCAGAAATGTCTGTTCATGTCCTCTGCCCATTTCTTGATTGGATTATTTATTCTTTGGGTGTTGAGTTTGGTAAGCTCTTTATAGATTTTGGATACTAACCCTCTGTCTGATATGTTCTTTGCAAATATCTTCTCCCATTCTGTCAGTTGTCTTTTGGTTTTGTTAACTGTTTCCTTTGCTGTGCAAAAGGTTTTGATCTTGATGAAGTCCCAATAGTTCATTTTTGCCCTTGCTTCTCTTGCCTTTGGCAATGTTCCTAGGAAGCAGTTGCTGCAGCTGTAGTCGAAGAGGTTGCTGCCTGTATTCTCCTCAAGGATTTTGATGGATTCCTTTCTCACATTGACGTGCTTCATCCATTTTGAGTCTATTTTCGTGTGTGGTGTAAGGAAATAGTCCAGTTTCATTTTTCTGCATGTGGCTGTCCAATTTTCCCAACACCATTTATTGAAGAGACTTTTTTTCCATTGAACATTCTTTCCTACTTTGTCGAAGATTAGTTGACCATAGAGCTGAGGGTCTATTTCTGGGCTCTCTATTCTGTTCCATTGATCTATGTGTTTGTTTTTGTGCCAGTACCATACTGTCTTGAACATGACAGCTTTGTAATAGAGCTTGAAATCTGGAATTGTGATGCCACCAACTTTGGTTTTCTTTTTCAATATTCCTCTGGCATTCGAGGTCTTTTCTGGTTCCATATAAACTTTAGGATTATTTGTTCCATTTCTTTGGAAAAAAAAAAAAAAAAAGGATGATATTTTCATAGGGATTGCATTAAATGTGTAGACTGCTTTAGGTAGCATAAACATTTCCACAGTATTTGTTCTTCCAATCCATGAGCATGGAACATTCTTCCATTTCTTTGTGTCTTCCTCAATTTCTTTTATGAGTACGTTATAGTTTTCCAAGTATAGATTCCTTGCCTCTTTGGTTAGGTTTATTCCTAGGTATCTTAGGGTTTTGGGTGCAACTGTAAATGGGACTGATTCCTTAATTTCTCTTTCTTCTGTTTTGTTGTTGGTGTAAAGAAATGCACCTGATTTCTGTGCACTGATTTTATATCCTGACACTTGAATTACTGTACAAGTTCTAGCAGATCTGTAGTCTTTTGGGTTTTCCACATATAGTATCATATCATCTGCAAAGACTGAGAGTTTGACTTCTTCTTTGCCGATTTGGATGCCTTTAATTTCTTTTTGTTGTCTGATTGCTGAGGCTAGGACTTCTAGTACAGTGTTGAAGAGCAGTGGTGATAATGGACATCCCTGCCGTGTTCCTTAGCGGAAAAGCTCTCAGTTTTTCTAAATTGAGGATGATGTTCGCTGTGGGTTTTTCAGATGGCTTTGATGATATTGAGGTATGGGCCCTCTATCCCTACACTTTGAAGAATTTTGATCAGGAAAGGATGCTGTACTTTGTCAAATGCTTTTTCAGCATCTACTGAGAGTATCATTTGGTTCTTGTTCTTTTATTAATGGATTGTATCACACTGATTGATTTGTGGATGCTGAACCAACCTTGCAGCCCTGGAATAAATCCCACTCGCTCGTGGTGAATAATCCTTTAAATGTACTGTTGGATCCACTGGCTAGTATTTTGGTGAGAATTTTTGCATCTGTGTTCATCAAGGACATTGATCTGTAATTCTCTTTTTTGATGGGATCCTTGTCTGGTTTGGGGATCAAGGTAACGCTGGCCTCATAATATGAGTTTGGAAGTTTTCCTTCCATTTCTATTTTTTGGAACAGTTTCAGGAGAATAGGAATTAATTCTTCTTTAAATGTTTGGTGGAATTCCCCTGGGAAGCCGTCTGGCCCTGGGCTCTTGTTTGTTGGGAGATTTTTGACGACTGCTTCAATCTCCTTAATGGTTATGGGTCTGTTCAGGTTTTCTATTTCTTCCTGATTCAGTTGCGGTAGTTTATATGTCTTTAGGAATGCATCCATTTCTTCCAGATTGTCAAATTTGCTGGTGTATAGTTGCTCATAATATGTTCTTATAATTTTTTGTATTTCTTTGGTGTTGGTTGTCATTTCTCGATAGAGTTATTTTCTAGTGACAGTCCAGCTGAGATCAAAGGGGTCAGTCCTATGAATTAGCCAGGGAATGCATTCTGGGCAAAAACACATTAAGTATACAAGTCCTAAGGCATAAGAAGAAGTGGTATGCCTTGCAAAACATAAACGTGGGTAGATCCGAAGTTTAGCAAAATAAACTGCACAGAGATAAGCAATGAGGTTATAGAGCAGGCAGGGCCATGTCAGAATAAAACCTAAGCTCATGCCATCTAAGTCCAACAGAACAACATTAGGGGATTTTAAACAGATGAGTAAACCAATTCAGGACTTAGTAAGATCATTCTGCTGCTGTGGTAGAAAGGACAGCTGGTAAGCAATGTGAAAGCAAGGAGACCAGCTAGGTGTTTTATTATACAGTTCAGGGATACGACATTAGTTTGCACTGAAGGGTTGAGAGCAGAGAAAGATTATGGAGGACTAACAAGACCTGCTCATGTATTACTGGATGTAGAATATGTGAGGAGGGCAAAGAGGAAGTTTAGCTTTTCAGCCTGAACAAGTAGATGAATTATAGCATTTACTGAAGACTGGGGAAGGAGCAGGATTTTAGGGGGTGTGTTTATGGAAATCAAGATCTCCATTTGGCCTAATTTTGTGATGTCCATCAAGTAAACAGTTGAATGAATACAGGAATATACAACCCAGGGACGATTAGATAGAAAGATATTGAAAATTTAGAACCATGAGCTCGGTATTTAAAGTCTCATGATTGAATGAGATCATCTAAGAAGCAAGCATGAAGACAAAAAAAGCAAGTAAGCAGTGCTTTGGAAAACTCTTAAATCTGATAGATATGGAAAGGCCAAGTGAGGTACAATGAAAATTAGGTCATATGGTATCACACAATCTATAAAAACAGAGAACTGAGAAGTACAAGTAAGGAGAGGACTTAGAAGTGACCACTGGATTTTGCAACATGGAATGTGTCTTTGAGCCTAACATAAATGTAGTGGAGTTGTGCGAAGGAAAGTCCAACTGGAGAGCTAAAGCAAACAAGACAAGAGAAAAGAGAAATCATCAATGAAGATAGCTCTTCAGAAGCTTTGCTATAAAGGAAGCAAAAAAACGGGATCAAGGGAAGGGGTGCGTCTGTTTGGAAGACTGAACAGATTCCAGGACACTAATGAAATGACCCAGTACTCGCAATGTGAGAATTACCTATAGGAGTGAAGTTCCTGAAAAGGCAAAGGGTTTTGGAACTGTGAGTACAGGTAGAAGGGTCTGCATTTTAGAGAAATAGGAACTATCCGCCACAGAAACAAAAGGGAAGAAAAATATATGAGACAAAATATATGAGACTTTAGAGGAAATATAATTACTGTTTATAGATGGTAAAATACAGCTTGTGACCATGCGAGGGAGAAGGAGGGGGTAAAAGGAAGAAGTTAGATCCCTTTGCTTCTCCCATTCTTACAGCTTCTGTGGTAATACAATAACAACCTTCTCAACAGGTGGGGAGAAGCCAAAGGAATGGAAAACAATCTATTCTTCACAATAATACCAGCTACCCAACTGTGATGTTATTACGCGCATGCCTCATTTTATGGCACTTTAGATACTGTGTTTTTTACAAATTGAAGATCTATGGCAACTCAGTGCTGAGCATGTCCATTGGTGCGATTTTTCCAACAGCATTTGCTCACTTTCTGTCTCTGTGTCACATTTTGGTAACTCTTGCAGTATTTCACACTTTTTCATTATTATATTGTTAGGGTGATCTGCAATCAGTGATTAAGACTTGCTGAAAGCTCAGATGATGGCTAGTAATGGTAGCAATTAAGTATTTTAAAAGTATCATATGTATTTTTTTAGAAACAATGTTACTGCACACTTAACTGACTACAACATCATGTGTAAACATAACTTTTACATGCACTAGGAAGCAAAAAAATTCATCTGACTTGCCTTATTGTGGTATTTACTTAATGTAATGGTCTGGAACCTGTACTATATCTGAAGTATGGCTGTATTTCTGAGTGTGATATTCCTTAACTTAACCCTACACATCAGCAACACTCCACAGCTTAAGAAGAAAAAACTTCTTAGTATGACATGAAAAAGTTTATTATTATTTTGGGTATGTTCTTCCCAGTCTTTTTTCTAATGATTTTGTTTTGTAGCTAACACTAGTTAAGAGATGTAGTATAGGTTTCAGGCAGTATATTTAACCCTAGTGCCTGGTTCTACTTATTAACCTCAAAGGATTAAATACAATAATCCATATAAAGCAGTTCATTGGTGTCTGCATATATTAAGCATTTAATAATCATTAAGTACTATTAGAGGCATATCTAAAACTCCCCAGTTGGGGAGTCCCTGGCCAGACTTTTCAAAAAGAAAAGGACTGAAATAAATAAAATCATGAATGAAAGAGGAGATATCACAACCAACACTGCAGAAATACAATTATAAAAACCTATTAGGAGCAACTATATGCCAATAAGTCAGGCAATCTGGAAGAAATGAATGCTTTCCTAGAAATGTATAAACTACCAAAACTCAAACAGGAAGAATACTAAACCTGAACAGACCCATAGCCAGCAAGGAAATTGAAGCAGTAATCAAAAATCTCCCAACAAACAAGAGCCCAGGGCCAGATGGTTCCCCAGGGGAATTCTAATTCTTTTGAAACTGTTCCAGAAAATAGAAATGGAAGGAAGACCTCCAAACTCTTTATATGAGGTCAGCATTACGTTTATCCCAAAACCAAAGATCCCACCGAAAAGAATTACAGACTAATATCCCTGATGAACATGGAAGCAGAAATTCTCACCAAGATATTAGCCAATAGGATTCCAACAGTACATTAAAAGGATTATTCTCCACAACCAAGGTGGATTTATTCTTGGGCTGCTAGGTTGGTTCAATATCTGCAAATCAATCAATGTGAGACATCACATTAATATAAGAAAGGACAAGAACCATGTGATCCTCTCAACAGATGCAGAAAAAGCATCTGACAAAGTACAGCATCCTTTCTTGATGAAAACACTCCACAGTGTAGGGATAGAGGGTATATACCTCAATATCATAAAAGCCATCTATGAAAAGCCCACAGCAAATATCATTCTCAACAGGGAAAAACTGAGAGCTTTTCCTCTAAGGTCAGGAACATAACTGGGATATCCACTTTCACAACTGCTATTCAACATTGTACTAGAAGTCCTAGCCTCAGCAATCAGACAACAAAAAGAAATAGAAGGCATCCAAACCGGCAAAGAAGTCAAACTCCCACTCTTCATAGATGATACTCTGGGGAAAACCCAAAAGGTTCAACCCCCAAATTGCTAGAACTCATATAGGAATTCAGTAAAGTGGCAGGATATAAAAATCAATGCACACAAACCGGTTGCATTTCTATATACTAATAATGACATAGGAGAAAGAGAAATTAAGTAGTTAATTCCATTTACAACTGACCCAAAAACCTAAGATACCTAGGAATAAACCTAGCCAGAGGCAAAGGATTGGTACTTAGAAAACTATAGAACACTCATGAAAGAAATTGAGGAAGACAAAGAAATGGAAAAATGGTCCATGCTCATGGACTGGATGAACAAATATCGTGAAAATGTCTATGCCACCTAGAGCCATCTATACATTCAATGTAATCCTTATCAAAATACTATCAACATTTTTCACAGAGCTGGAACAAATAATCCTAAAATTTGTATGGAAGCAGGAAAAACCCCCAATAGCCAAAGGAATGCTGAAAAAGAAAACAAAAGCAGCAGGCATCACAATCCTGAACTTCAAATTCTATTAAAAGCTGTAATTATCAAGACAGTGTGGTATGGGCACAAAAATAGACACATAGATCAATGGAACAGAACAGAGAAGCCAGAAATAGACCCTTAACTCTATGGCCAACTGATCTCTGATGAAGCAGGAAAGAATATCCAATGGAAAAAAGATAGTCTTTTCAACAAATGGTGTTGAGAAAATTGGACAGCCACATATAGAAGAATGAAACTGACCATTTTCTTACAACATACACAAAAATAGACTCAAAATGGATGAAAGACAGAAATGTTAAACAGGAATCCATCAAAACCCTAGAGGAGAGGGATGCCTGGATGGCTCAGCCAGTTAAGCATCTGCCTTCAGCTCAGATCATGATCCTAGGACTCTGGAATCGAGTCCTGCATCGGGCTCCTTGCTCAGTGGGTAGCCTAGTTCTCCCTCTGCCTGCCACTTTCCCACTTGTGCTCACTCTTTCTCTCTCTCTTTCTCTGGCAAATAAGTAAATTACAATCTTAAAAAAAAACCCAAAATCCTAGAGAACATAGGCAGCAACCCCTATAACCTCAGTTGTGCTGCTTGCTAGACACATCTCCAAAGGCAAGGGAAACAAAAGCAAAAATGAACTACTGGGACTTCATCAAGATAAAAAGCTTTTGCACAGCAAGAGAAACGTCAACAAAACCAAAAGACAACCAACAGAATGGGAGAAGATATCTGCAAATGTCTTATCAGATAAAAGGCTAGTATCCAAAATCTATAAAGAACTTATCAAACTCAATACCCAAAGAACAAATAATCCAGTCAAGAAATGGGCAGAAGACGGGAAAAGACATTTCTCCAAAGACATCCAAATGGCCAACACACCTATGAAAAAATGCTCCACATCACCTGTTCTATCAGGGAAATACAAATCAAAACCACAATGAGATATTACCTCACACCAGTAAGACTGGCTAATATTAACAAGTCAGGAAATGAGAGATGTTGGCAAGGATGCAGAGAAAAGGGAACCCTCCTACACTGTTGGTGGGAATGCAAGCTGGTGCATCACTCTGGAAACAGTATGGAGGTTGCTTAAAGTTAAAAATAGAACTACCCTATGATCCAGCAATTGCACTACTAGGGATTTACCCCAAAGAAACAACAAAGTAGTGGTCTGAAGGGGCATGCACCCCAGTGTTTATAGCAGCAATGTCCAAAATAGCCATTCTAGGAAAGAGCCAGATGTCCATCAACAGATGAATGGATAAAGATGTGGTATCTATATACAATTAAATACTACTCAGCCATTAAAAAAAAAGAAAGAAAAGAAATCTTGCCATTTACAACAACGTGGATAGAACTGGAGGATACTATGCTAAGCAAAATAAGTTAATCAGAGAAGACAATTAACAGATGATTTCACTCATATGTGGAATTTAAGAAACAAAACAGAGGAACATATAGGGGAAGGGAGGAAAAAATAACAAGACAAAATCAGAGAGGGAGATAAACTGTAAGAGATTCTTAATCAAAGGAAACAAAATGAGTGCTGCTGGGGGGGAATGGTTGGGGATTGATTAACTGGGTGATGGACATTAAGGAGGGCACGTGATGTAAGGAGTACTGGGTATTATGTAAGACTGATGAATCACTGAACTCTACCTCTGAAACTAATAATATACCATACATTAATTGAATTTAAATGAAAAAAATTTTTAAAGAATTTTTAAAAGAGCACAAAAAAATAAAAAAAAAAGTAATAAATAATGGGGATAGAGGGGACCACCCATAAAGGCTTTCCCAGGTAAAGTCATAGTTAAGTGAAAACCTGAAGAATAAATATCATCCTGAAGGTTAAGCAAAGACGAAAATGCTTCTAAGAGAAAATGTGTCCAGTGTAAAAGCCCAGAGGAGAGAAAGATGATGACTTACTTAAGGAGCTGAAAGATATTTAATCTGGCTAGGGTACAGAGTATTTGGGAAGATGAAAGAAAAAAATAAGAAATATACCTGGAGAAATCAATTAAATAGTATTGTGGAAGGCCCTCTAGGGCACTGTAGGGGGACATAAAGGTGTTAACACAATCTGGTTTGTATTTTTGAAAGAACACAGACACCATATTAGAAGAAGGACTGCAAGGATTAAAAAATGGAGCTAGAGACCGGTTCCCAAACCGTTATAATAACCAAATAAGGTTATCAGTGGCAAGTAAAAATTGGCTATAAAATTTTTAAGCACTTTAATACACATTCTATATCTTCAAAAATCTTCTTTTGGTGGTTCAAATACATATTTCACATTCAATTCTTAACACAGTAACAGTAACAAAAAACCTTGATAATCATACCAGTACTCCTCTTCAGGGACCTTATCCAAAGGTGGATTCAGGCAGTAAATATGATAGGCCATGTTACATTCATCACATAGAAGCTGCATGTTAGGTTCCTGTTTTCCACCACATACATGACAGGAGCAAGAACGACATTTCTTATTTGGATCTCCACCACAAATGTCACACTCAGGATCATTTTTCCCTATTAAGAATAAATTTATAACAAGCCCAGTGTTAGGATCATTTTTACATCTATGAATCTTACAAAGAAAAACACATGAAAATAGCATACAGCTTTTTTAATAGAGAAAAAAATACAAAGAATAATCAAGTGTGGGACTTTATGAATAAATGTCTAAGCTTCATTCTATACCATCAAAATAATAGGGATGAAGCCCATGCAGAGCAGCCATCTCTACCTGCAAGAGGATAATGTATACTCTTGCCTTTTTAAATTTTTTTTTACTATTGCCTTTAAAATATGTGTTGACCAGACTGAGAGTTCCAGGGGCAATGCAGAGAACTCACCAGGGTACCATAAGGTATCTTCAGACTTCAAGGGAATACAACATTCTGTTGCACAAAGTTGTCTGGATCTAACTCCTTAATAAATGGAACTATTAAATACCATGTACTCTGTAGACCTAAATCTTTCCTTGAGTGGGCTAAACTAAGAGGGGAGGGCTGATTTAAAGAGTTAGCAAGCCCGTTTTGGTTCCCATTCAAGCTATGCCCCCAAAATACTTTTTATCAGTAATAGAAATTAGTATTTCTAACTCAGTTGATTTTTATCTTATTTGTCAATTGGTTCAGAATTCTGGCACATAAGAGGTGTAGCATTTATTGCCCCCCCCCACCTATCTAAATCCAAACAGCTTTTGCCAAAGTGTTTCTTTGAAATTGTAAGATATACATATGTATACAAAACCCCTTAATGTTCATAATACAAAAATTAATTTAAATGTCTAAAGAGAAATGGTTGGAAAGATTTTATTAAAAATAGGTAAGTTTACAAGAACCATAATACAGATGTAATCAGGTATATGAAACACAAAGGGAAACTGCAGAATTTTATTTTTAAAACACAAAGATGAATTATGTAGATAGTGGAAGATGTCTAGAATGATATACAATGTTAGAATGATTACTTCCTGGAAGTCCTATATTTACATTTTAAAAATTACTATTTTGAAGGAGAGAGAATGAGAGAGAGAGAATGAGAGGGGGGAGGGTTGGAGGGAGAAGACGACTTCCTGCTGAGCAGGAGCCCAATGCAGTACTGGATCCTGGGATTCCAGGATCATGACCTAAGATGAAGGCAGTCACCGAACCAACTGAGCCACCCAGGCACCCCCTATATTAAAATTAATATTGTTCTGGATTTTGAATTTCTGACAAATGTACACAATACATTTGTGGGAAATTTACCATATCAGAACTGATCTAACAATATGAGGAAAATGGGGAAACATACTGGAAAAATGAGAGAGGGGTAAGGGAAAAGGCACTAATTTCAGTACTGTCTGACTGGTCACAACCTATTCCTGCTAATGAATGGCAGATAAAATTCTGTTTCACTTCCACTAAGAGAGCTGTGACAACACGTAACTAATGGCTGTATAAAAGAACTTAAAAACATGCCTTTGACATGTTTAGATTTTTGGTATAGAGAGTGATGTGATCAAAGGCAATCCAGTTGTTGCTGTAAAATTATTTCTTTACATACAAGTTTAAAGTTGTAGCTATAAGGTGATTAGTATCCCGCAGAGGAGAGAGATGGAGAATGAGAGAGAACAGAATACAGATGTACTAAGAGATAACAGAAAGATAAAAAATCCTCATCTATCTTGGACTTGTATTGTGTTTTACTGAGAATGACTAACTTCACATTAAATAGGTTTACTCAGGGGCACCTGGGTGGCTCAGTTGGTTAAGCATCTGACTCTTGATTTTAGCTCAGATCATGATCTCTGGGTTGTAAGATCAAGCCCTGCATCAGGCTCCACACTCAGCAGGGAGTCTGCTTAAGATTCTTTTTTTCTCCCCCTCTGCCCCTGTCTGTGCCCCCTCCTCGTGCCTCTAAAATAAAATAAATAAATCTTAAAAAACAAAACAAAACAAAAAAACAAAAAACAAAAAACAAAAAAACAGCTTTATTCAAGTTACTTTTACTCCTAGGATATAACCACACCAGTAATCATACAGAGTATGCCTGAAGGCTATTAATTCAAATCTAGATATATCAGCATTGCAGTCTCAAAGAATGAGAATGGCTTAGACTAGTAACATGAAAGTCTATTTACTGATCTGTTAAAGGTATTGTCTTGCTATTATCTTGCACAACTGCGGTAAGAAAAAATTAAGCAGAAGCCTTTAGTTGGAAGTATTTTTCTAAAACAATACTAGATATTGAGGCTCCTGGCTGGCTCACCAGGTAGAGCAGGCAACTTTTGGTCTCAGGGTTTTAAGTTTGAGTCCCATGTTGGCCGTAGAGATTACTTAAAAATAAAATCTTAAAAAGAAAAATACTAGATATTGACACGTAGCATAAAGTCAATAAACTACTTTCCCCAAAAAATCCAGAATGAAGAGAGTATGAGACAGTAATCTACTTGGAAAGATAGTGAGTGAGCCATGAATTAAAAGACCCAAAATCTACTCCTGCCTCTGTTATCAACTAGCTGTATATTAAGCAAATACAATATGTACAGTGAAACACGTACAATTCTCGCAATTGTTTATACCTCATTTATTACCTCTCATAAACTCGTGGTTCAACTGGCATTGTCAGACTCTACTCATATAAAAATAAGTCTCATTATTAAAAATCAATCTGGGGTGGCCACAAAATTACTGAGTGGGTTATTTGGACAGAATCTATAGTCAAGAAAACAAAATGGCAATAAAATGCCAAGAAAAAATTTTTTTGAAAACAAATTTTGTCATTTGAGAAAAATCCATTAAATCCACTAAGCCAAAATGATCAAAATTGTTGTTTTGCAAATGTTTGTATAATCTACACTCTTATACTTTCTCCGAAGTTATTTCCTGGGTGGTTAAAATACCAATCTAGTACAACACATGTAGTCTAAACCCATAAGAAAAATCCATACTTAAAAACTTTCCATCTGCCAATGACAGGGGATGAGCTCCAGGTTTCTCGATCTTAAAGATTTCATTTACAAATCTTATCTGGCAGTCATTTAATTTTCCTTCAGAACCCCTGTTTAAAAAAAAGGAGAAAAGTTAACTTTTGCCACAAAAATCTAAACCATAAACATTTAAGAGTCATTTCAGAAACCCACTGACTTTACTGATTTAAAACTGGGATTCTAGCTATTCTAATCACCTTGAGCTATTGTTTCCAATGGCAGGAAAAGTCCAACAATGATTAGTTACTGTTCAAAGTAAAGTGTTAACTTTACTGCAATATTAGGAAAAAAAGTTAGACATCACCTAGGTTATAAACACTAGGTCGAATGGTACTCTATGAATCAAAATAAAAGATTTAAACATATTTCCAGTAAATACAGTAGGTCTCTGGGTAAAAAGATGACTTATTAAAAAGAAAAGTCCTTCAGATTCTAAGCCATATTCTTCAAAGACACAATTTATACCTGTTTACACATGCTTCTTCAAAGTTTCCTATTATTATGGATTTATATATAGACTTTTCCTTTTACTCTGTCAACATTGGTTTATATTTTGAAGCAATATTATTGGGCACATACAGATTTAGAATTCTTAAATTATCTTACGAAATGTCTCTGTATCTCTAGTAATACATTCCATATCAAAAGTGTACTTTTTTTTGGTTAGAATTTGCTTGATGACTTTTCCCACATTTTCACATGCAACACGTTTAAAACTTTTAATGTCAGATATTCATAAATGCAGAAAACTGCATAAATGTACAGTTTAATCAATTATAAGGTATACATCCTCTAGTCACCAACCACGACAGGAGGCAGAACAGTTTACCTCAGAAGCCCTTGGCATGCTCCCTCCCAATCTCAATCTCTTTTATTCCCTTCCAAGAGTTGTATTTACCTTAATTTTCTTCAGTCTTATCACCTGTCTTCCTAAGCATATTATATAGTTTTGCCTGTGTTTTAAAGACTCTAATCCATCAATTCCCACATTTGTTGTAGACCTTTCTTTACAATTTGTTGAAGAACCACCACCATTTGTCCTATAGAGTTGCCCAGTATCTTGATTCTGGTATCTGCATTCCCAAAGTGTAGCTTAAATAGGTTTTTTCTGTTATTTGCATTTCCAGTAAGTTGGTAGCGGGATCCAGAGTAGAGGTCAAAAACCCTGTTCTGCTGCCTGCTTTGTAAATAAAGTTTCACTGGAATACAACTACACCTACTCACTTACGCATTCTCTATGGTTGGTTTTGTGCTACAGTGGCAGAGATGAGTAGCTGTGATGGTGGAGACCATTTGGCTGTTAAGGGCTGGCCCTTTACACACACACACACACCACCCCCCCACACACACACACAGAGTCAATCCTTGCATTTATAAAGGCTTAATCAAACCCAGGTTCATGTTTTGGTAAAACTATTTATAGGTCTATTCTCTTAGGAAGCACCCAGTTTATTTAGTTTTCTTTTCCTATAATGATAGCAGCTGTTGATACTCAACGCTAAGATTAATTCGCTGGGGTTTAGAAAGTGTTGATGTTCCACTTCTAGCATTCTTCTCTAATTTACTTGCTAGACTTCAATAGAAAGAAACCTAACCTCATCAATTATTTGGTGACTCAGTGATACATTGTGTAAAAAATATGGATTATTTTCTTTGGCAACTTTAAGAAATAGTTCAGTAATGTCCTATATAGGTGACCAATGAGTTTATTACTACGAATTCACATACATATTTGAAGTGTTTCAATCCATTTTAACTATTTTCCTTGTTGATATTCAAACTATCTTTGGCCAATAGGAATTTCCAGTTGACTCCCAAATTTTTCTGATGAGAAGTCAGCAGTCTTTGTGGCTTTCCTTGTCATCCCTAAGGCAAGATGTTTCAAGTTCATCTTGCACATTTTCTGTCTCTAGTCTGGGGTCTTATCTGTAAGGAAGCCCAATTTCTTTCGGGTAGAAATACTTCAAAGCCATACTTCAGGCACTAGAAAAGCTTACTGCAACAAGACTGATCACTGTTTCAAGCCTTCTTCAGTGGACAGAGCTACAAAATTTAAGCATACACATGAACATACATACAAAATACTTCCTAAGTTCACACAAATGCTTTGCTCAAAGTCAGAACTAAAGGGTAAATTTACTTTTAAAAAAACAATTACATGTCCGTTTCTCCTTCTTTCCTAATCAGAAAATACTAATTATCAAAGATACCAGGAATGTCTAAATTAGAGTGTTACATATATACTGCTTTGCTGTATCCCACATTACACACAAGACATTCTTACTAGTTGTCATCATGATTACTGAAAACAGTTTTAAATTCTTTTGTGTTATTTCCACCTACATACTAGTTAGATCTATGATGTCAGATCATAATAATCATTACATGCTATACTTTCTTCTTTGTACCTACATTAGTCCTAACTTCTAAATGTAAAAATATTTTAAGATTTTTTTTTTACTTGTGTGTGTGAGAGAGAGAGTGAGTGTGCACAAGCGGGCAAGTGGCAGGCAGATGGAGAAGCAGGCTACCCATTGAGCAAGGAGCCCGATGTGGGACTCGATTCCAGGACCCTGGGATCATGACCTGAGCCAAAGGCAGACGCTTAACCTACTGAGCCACCCAGCTGTCCCTAAATGTAAAAATATTTTCAATGTTTATCACTGTACTTTATGTCAAATTTTCTTCAGTCACCTTGATGGCCTGAAGCTAGTTCTCTAGAACATTCCCCAGGAAGTATTCATGAGAATAGCTACCCTAGTTCTTCCAAAGTAATGGCAGTTTGTCTCCAGCCTTTATTCTGAAGGCCATTTTGGCTAGACTTAAAACCCTTGGTTCATCTTTTCTTGACTCATGAATGTCTTTCTGGGATACTTTCCTTAAAAGGAATGAGGATAACATCCTTACGTTTTTTTCTTTTTCTTCTAATTTAGTATGTAATTTGACATCAATGCCTTTTAAAAAGAAAAAAATTAAATGTACTGAATCCCTGGAGGGCATAATTTCACTTAGCTTTATTAGTTCACAGCTATAGCAGTCCATAGAACTCATTTATTTTAATTATTTTTTGGAGATGCATTCACTACTAAACTAAACTAGAAACTAAAATCTAATCTGACAAAAAGCAAAGGAGTAGTTGTCTGGGGCCAAGGCTGAGGGTAGTGGAGATATCTAAGGGACCCCAAAAGAACTTTTTGGGGTGCTGAAAATGTTCTAGATCTTGATTACAGTGGTGGCATGGGTGTAGGTACTTACCAATATTCACTTAAAATATATAGTATTTATATTATATATATTGTACATTATATATATTATACATTACATATAGTATTTTATATATATAGAAATATATACAATATTGTATGTAAATTACGCCTCCAAATTATTTTAAAAAGGTACTATGGAAGCTTACGTTCTTAAATCTCCTGGCTCTATTCTCTTTCCCTATTTTTAACTGAATCTTTTTTTTGTCTTTATTGTCCCTATCCTACTCAGTGTGGACTGAATTCCCAGTAGTTTTTCTCAATGGGGCTTTGTCCTAGAATGGTTTTAGCTAGATAATTTTAAGAGCTTCCTGGTTGCTAATGCCTTCAAAATTTTATTGCAAATTGCTTGTACTCATCTAAACTGGTGTGCATACCCCTTCTAGCTTCAGTTGCTGCCTTAGTCCTCTTGTCACATTAACAAATCACCTTAAAACTAGCAGCTTAAGACAAAAATTACCTCACAGTTTCTGCGAATCAGGATTTGGGAAGCAGCATAGCTGGGTAGTTCTGGGTCAAGATCTTGCACAAAGTTTCAGTTAAGCTGTTGACCAGAGCTGTAGT
Source organism: Lontra canadensis (assembly GCF_010015895.1). Taxonomy (NCBI): domain Eukaryota; kingdom Metazoa; phylum Chordata; class Mammalia; order Carnivora; family Mustelidae; genus Lontra; species Lontra canadensis. The sequence goes on from NW_022631159.1 coordinate 2,133,032, forward strand.
CTCATCTAAAGGCTCAACTAGGGCAAGACCACCAGGATGTATGAAATCCTCATAAAACAGCAGCTGGCTTCCCCCAAAGGAAGTATCGGAGAGAGCCCAAAATGGAAGCTTCACTGTTTTTATAACCGAATCTTGGAAGTAGTAAACCATCACTTCTGTCATATCCTATTGGTCACAAGAGTAACCCTAAGTAAAATATGGGAGGGAAAATGCAAGGTGTGTATACGAGGAAGCAGGAAATACTGGGGATCATTTTGAGAAATGGCCATCATACCTGCTTTTCTCAAAAACAGCTGCTAAGTTAGTTTATTGTTTCAGAGTTCTTGGGTCCATCATATATCCTACAGTTACCCCTTCCTACCTCTTGCACATCTAACAGTAACACACTGGTCTTGTAGCTTTAAGCTATTTATCCCACCAGCTTTTTTCTTTTTTTTTTTTAGGGGATACCACAACACCCTGAATGGTTATACAAGTTGCCCATGAATTCTGGATTAGATATTTTAGTTGTTCTATATGTATAAGAATATCTAGGGAGATTAAAAATCTACACTGTTATCATCTACCTGGAATCCCATCCATCTTTGTAATGTCAACTTGTGTGACTTCATATTTAAGGAATCTTTCTTATAAGCAGCATATGGATTTTTTGTTTTAATCCTGTTCATCTTTAACTGTAATATCTAGCTCATATTTAGTTAATATAAATGGCTGAAATATTTGGGTTTGTTTCTATCATTTTATTGTTTTCCATTTTATCTACCTTTTTGTTTTTTACTCCTGATTGCCTTCTGATTCATTCTAATAATTATTTCATTTCACCTATTAATATGCTAATGTTTTAATATTTTATCATTAAAATTCTATTTAGCTACATTACAATTATATATATTAAATCATATACTTAATTCTATGAAAATAGTTTAATTCAGTGGTTCTTAGAGAATATACCATGTAATAATACCATGTAAATAAACCCAAGAAATCAATCTTAAGTTTTACTTCACTATTTCCTTGATCATGTCAGAATTTCACAGCTTCCTTTATCAACCCCCATTTTTTACACTGTTGTCATCCATTTTATTCTACACATAAACTTCACTAGTGAATAAGTCTGTTTGTACTTACTTGTACAGTTATCCTTCCTCAGTTCTTTAATTCCTTTCTGTTTTTCCTTGTTTCTGAGATTACCTTCCCTGTGCTTAAAGAATTCTTTAGTAGTAATAGTCTACTGGTATTGAATTCTTGGGTTTGGTTTGATAACATCACTATCTTGGCTTCATTTTTTTGTAAACTATTTTCACTTCTAAGTTGAGAATTTTTTTAGCAGTGTTTTCAGATGCTGTTCCATTGTGTTCTAGAGCTTTTATTATTTCTGATGAAAACTCAGCTCATATTCCTTCTGTTTTTACCTTTAAATTTCACCAGCACCACTGTGCTTTCTTTATATTTATCCTGCTTAGTGTTCACAGGTCTTTAACTTGGGCTTGGATCTTCTCACTTTTGAAAATTCTAGCGATTATATTTTCAAATATCGTTTTCACCTTTCTCTTTTTCAGGAACTACAAGTAGATGTAATGCATACCTTTTACCAGGTCCCCTATGTCCAAAAGTCTTTTCTGTATTATCTCTATTTTTTTTCCATGTTTCAATTTATCTAAATTCTTCACTGACTTGCCTTTGAGTTCATTACTCCTATCTTCTGCTATTAAGTCAATCTAATGAAGTCTTAGTTTCAGATTCTGTATTTTTCAGTTCTGGAGTGATTTCACAGATTCAATGTGATTATAGATTCCAATTCTCAGTTGAAATTCTCCATCTTCTCATTTTCTTGAGCATTTAAATCATAATTACTCTAAAATCCCTGAGAACTTGAATTATCAGGACCAGTGTTTTTTTTAATAGGTTTTATTTACTTGAGAGAGAGTGAGCAAGCGAGCATGTGGGAGCACACAAGTGGGCAGAGAGAAAAGGAGAGCTGAGCAGAAAGCCTGTCGTGGGACACGATTCCAGGACCCTGGAATCATGACCTGAGCAGAATGCCGAAGCTTAACCAACTGAGCCGCCAGGTGTCTCAAAGATCAGCTTCATTTTTATTGCCAGTTTTTCATTACGTGGCCCTGTCTTTTTGTAGTGTTTTTGGCTTCATGGCAGGATAAATATAAAGAAAACACAGTGGCTTATTGCAATAATGTTGAAAACTAAAGATAAAAACAGAGGGACTATAAGCTGAGTTTTCATCAGATACAGCATAAGCAAGAATACAGAACAGCATCTGAAAACACAGATGAAAAAATTCTCAATTTAGAAATACATTTCTAATGAAAAACAGGTTACAAAAAATGAAGCCAAGATAAAGATGTTATCAAACCAAACCTAAGAATTCAATAGTATAAATATAAAACATTAGAGGAGGCTTCAGATATTTCTAAACCATAAGGAGGGAGTAATCTTCCTTCTGCTGGGAGATACTCTGGTTTTAACATTTTATTCAGCAACTATGCCGAGGCAAGTCTTGTTTATAGTCTTCGTTAAAATTTAGGCTACACACTTGTCTTAGCCATCCACCAAGAGCCTTTTGTATACTCTGTGGGACCATTCCACTAGTGATCCCAAAATCCATGTTTGTCTCCTAAAACTGCTGAAAATTCCACCATGTTGTTTACTTACATTTTTAGCCTCCTGCCCAGCGAAACTTCAGTATTTAGCAAAAGTTGTGTCAGGAAAACAGGCCAACCCCATTATCTGCCTAAAGCTCTGATTTCTGTCTTCACCATGCCCCCAACTGCTTTCCATTAGATATGCTCTGCATCTGTAATTAGCAAAGCTCCCAGGGCCAAAAGCAACTACAAAAACCAACTGTCTTCTAAAGTTCTTCCCATTCCAGAGTCCTAAGCCCTGGTAGTTCTCGTTGCCTCTCTGTTGCCTTCAGATGATAATGGTATTTGATCTGGATCTTCTAGTTGTTTTAGGTAAAAATGCTAATTATTGCTAGCTAGTCCATCCTACCTGGAAACAGAAACCTTCCATGTATTTCTTTTTTTTTTTTTAAATACTTTTTTTTTTCTAAGATTTTATTTATTTATTTGACAGACAGAGATCACAAGTAGGCAGAGAAGCAGGCAGAGAGAGAGGAAGGGAAGCAGGCCCCCTGCTGAGCAGAGAGCCCGATGCGGGACTCGATCCCAGGACCCTGAGATCATGACCTGAGCCGAAGGCAGCGGCTTAACCCACTGAGCCACCCAGGCGCCCCCTTCCATGTATTTCAATAGATGCTTCAATAAATATCACAAAAACAGTTTCAAAACGAGAATCACTTTTTCACTCTTTCATCATTTTAGTTGAAGGCTTACCATACCCATTTCTTCTGTACAAAGTTGATGAAGCATAAATCACAGCAAAAAACATGAAAATTCCATCAATACTACATTTCATTTCAATCTAATAAACCAACAAATGTAAAATACAGTATTTTATATTCTACCAAAAAAAAAAAATTGGCCTGCAATGGAGTAGTCTAAGAACCACCCCCAAAGTTGGTACTCTAGATGGAAACCAACCAACTCTAAGACACACTATTTTATGAAATTATAAGAAAGAAAAAAGTCTGAGATGAGGTGTCTAAGAAGGACCTTCAAGTAAAGTTAGGATACCAAACAGTTCTTCTCACAGTTTAAGATAAATGGTAAATAAACCACCTTGCAGGTAGAGACAGAAAATAAACAGGATTATTTCGATGTTATCACTGAGTAAAAGGAGAAAAAGTATCCCAAGAACTGAACTACAAAAGGTATGATTCATGCTGTTTTGCAGATACAAATTCATACTACCTGTGTGGTCTAAAGCTCAGAGAATGTTAAGTTAGATGGTACTCCAAGGTGCCTAGCAGAAGCAAACTCAAATCTCTGAAAAGAACCCGTGTTCCAACAGAAATTTTAAGATACATTTTGAGATGTTAAAAACAAAACGAAACAAAACAAAACAAAAACTGTTCATCTCAGATTCTGTGAAATACTCTATTAACTGAATATGCATTTTAACTTGTACCTAGAACAAGGCCTGGCACACAGCAGCCACCAAAAGGGCATTAATGTTTCAGTAGTATGACAGGCAGAATAAATAAGTGCCAAAGATCTTAAGATCCTAAGTGTGGGAACATGTGAATATTATGTTACATGGCAAAAGGGACTTTGTAGACAAGATTAAGTAATGACCCTGAAACAGGATTATGCAGGTAGGCCCAAGTTAATTACAGGAAACTTAAAAGCAGGAGAGTCAGAAATGTAATGTTAAAAAGGGAGGAAGTGGGCAGTGGGCCAAGGAATTGGGGTGTAGGGCCTCTAAAATCTGAAAAAGACAAGGAAATAGATTCTCTTTCAGAGTCCCCAAAAAGTAACACATCTTTGCTGACATTTTTAGCCCAGTGAAATCCATACAAGACTTCTGACTTACAGAACTTGTAAAACGGTGAGTTATACTATTTAAGCCACCAAGTTTGTGGTAATTTTTTGCAGCAAGAATAGGAAAACTACCACAAGTAGGCCAAGAAAGACAAAGGTCAGATGAAAATCAGTATTACAAAGAAAAATAAGAGTAAGGAAAGAATTCAAGGAATCTATGCCTGGCATGTGCATATACAATTTTATACAACACAATCAAGAAAGAGGTCTTCTGAAGTGACGTCTGAACAAACACCTGTGACAAGAGACAGAGCAAGTATCTGTGCGGAGCAGAACAGGCAAAGGGAACACCAAGTGCAAAGGTTCTGAAGCAGTAACATGTTTACATATATGATTAAGCACCGCAAGAAGACCCATATGGTTAAAATACAGTGAGTTTTGATTTATAACTTGAAAATGGACTCCAAAGTTGTACTGTGTAAGAATGTTAAAAATATCACTAAAGAGACTTGATGATAAAAGAGTATGGATAAAATTTAGTAAATAAAGCCCTTAAAAAAATGGCACTGAAAATAAAGTCACACCCATAGTTTAGTTTTAGCTTTAGATAAATTATTTTCTTGTTATAGAATTCAAATTCCACTCATAAATACCTACACTAATATAACTTCATGTGGTATTAAATACAATATGCATAACAGTAACTGAACAAAGTATTATAAAAAACAGATTTAAACCACAAACTTTTGTTCTGAATTTTCTTCAATGCTAAAACAGAAACAGAAAATGACACTAAAAATAGAATCTGATCACTAGAAGTTTAAGCATATTCACTTTTTGGTACTCAGAAATTTAAAATAGATGGACACCTAGGGGGCTCATTGGTTAAGCATCTGCCTTCGGCTCAGGTCATGATCCCAGGGTCCTGGGATTGAGTCCCAAATCAGGCTCCCTGCTGAGTAAGGAGCCCACTTCTCCCTCTGCCTGCTGCTCCCCCTGCTTGTGCTCCTGCCCTCTCTGACAAATAAACAGATGAAATCTTAAAAACAAAACAAAGCAAAACAACAATAAAAACAGAAACAAGCATGGACTTTAATTCCAAGTTCCCTTGTCAAATATCCAAGATAGATTAAAAATGATGTCCTGTATTTCTCCTTTTGTACCTTCAATATAATAATATAGAGTATATCAAAGCTGTAGGCTTATTATCTGCAAAAGCTTAATAAAATTCATAAGCCTCTGGTGGGACAGATTAAAAAGTCACAAACTAAACTCAGGAATAAAAAAGGGAACATCACAATAAAGACTGCACATTAAAAAATGACATTAAACTTGTGACAATAAATAAAATTCAGGTAAAATCAAGTTCCTAAAAAAATAAAATTTTAGGGGTGCCTGGGTAGCTCAGTAGTTAAGCATCTGCCTCCAACTCAGGTCATGATCCTAGGGTCCTGGGACTGAGCCCTGCATCAGGTTCCCCGCTCAGTGGAAAGCCTGCTTCTCTCTCTTCCACTCCCTCTGTGTTCCCTCTCTCACTGTGTCTCCTTCTGGCAAATAAATAAATAAAATTTAAAAAAAAATTTTTAATTCAAGAAATAGAAAATCAGAGTCTCTCCATCATTACAGAAATTGAGCCAATCATAAAAATCCTTCCACAAAGAAAGCTCAGCCCCAGAGGGCTTTACTGAGAAGTTCTACCAAACAGTCAAGAAAAGAACACAAAACTTCACTATAAGACAAATATTATTCTAATTATTTTATAAAACCGAATAATTTGTGAAGAATAGCTAGACAGGAAAATTAACATGCAAATTTTACTCAGTGACACAAATGCAAAAATTCCACACAAAATATTGTCAATGCAAATCCAGGACAGCATTTATCCACAAAATGCTTATGACAAATATTATAGTTGTTGGTGGAATTTTGAAAAGTTTTTCTTAGAGATAAGGGAGAAAAAAAGATGTCTGTTATCACCACATCCTTTCAATAATGTACTAAAGGGCAGCTGATGAATAAAAAAGATTAAAAGACAAAAATGTCATAATTCAGAGATAATTATAATCATAAAAATTCCCCCCCAAATCTATGTGTTCATTAAAACTAGGAAATTCAGTAAAGCTACTAGATCCAAGATTAAAGGTTACTTATATACCAGTGACTGCCCTCCCTGCACCCCTGGCAAAAGCATTTATACGAACAGTAAGTAGTACCTAAAGTTAAATAAGGATAAGATCAGATGTCTGGAGAGTACTGAATAGGTTCTACCATATAACTGCCATCACTGATTTATTTTGAACCTATAAAAACATGTTATATGGTTCAACCTAATAGGAGAAAAACACATTAAAGACCTAAACAAATGGAGAAAAAGCACATTCCTGGATTAGAGTCAACACAATATGTATTAAATTCCCAATGGTTTTTAGGTTTAAATTACCAACATGACTTGGAAAACTCAAATGAAAGCACAAAGACCTAAGAAAACAGAGAACTACTGAAGAGCAAGGTAGAAAGCCCTGTTCTGTCATATCATCAAAATGTGGAACTGACAGGATATACAAAAATAGACCAATGGTACAGAATGGGAATCAGATGGATCCATCAAATTACATACTTGATATAAGGTGATACTGAAGACCAGTGAGGGGAAAAATGGGCTTTTTAATAAGCAATGCCAGGAAAAATCATTATCTATATATATATCAAAGTAAGTCAAACCCTTATCTCAAAACCTACATCGAATGGATTAAAGACCTACCAAAGAAAGGCAAAACCACAAAGCTTTTTAAATAATATCTTAACTCATTTTGGGTAGGATAAGTTTCTCTCCTGCCCACTCCATGTTTTACTGAGATATAATAGACATACACTATAAGTTTAAGGTATACAACCTAATGATTTGATAGATGTATATACTGACAAATGTTTACCACAAAAAGTTAGCTTCCATCACCTCAGATAGTTATAATTTCTTTTTGTGACTATAACTTTTAAGAGCTTCAAAATATAAGAAAAACTATAAAAGTGAAAATATTAACCCTTTACATAACTGAAATGGTCAAGTCTTCATAATTAGAACTCCTTAAAAAATCAGTAATACAGACTAACCACAAAACATTAATGTTTGGAAAAGGGTCGTCACAAAAGGTATCTAAACTGACAACAAACATAAGGTTATCAATCTCATTAGTCAAGGAAATGCAAATCAAAACCATAATGATATACTATTTTATTATATACCCCTCTGATTAGCAAAAATTCAAGTGTGACAAAATTAACTGTGAGTGAGAATGCAGAGCAATGGGACCTCTAATACTGCTGTAGAAGTGCAATCTGATACAGCTACTTAAATATTTGGTCCTATCTATACAAGTCAAGATATACAGGTTCTACAACCCCAAAATTCTATTTTTGGGCAAGATGCACCCTACAAAAACTAATGCACATAAGCAAGAGAACATGGGTATGATGTCACGACAGCAGAGTCTGTAAAAGCCCAAAACTGTCAATAGCAGAATACATTTAGACTTTCGTTTCGATTATTTATCCACTATTTCCAGTAAAGAAAAACAAGATTTCTAACCATGGAAAAAAAAATCCTATCCATACCACATGCCACACTGACTCCTTTTTAAGCTTTTAACGTTCCTAACACATCTAGTAAAAACTTAAATGACACAGAACATAGTATTTTACAGGACAGTGTGTTTTACTGTTGGGATATCTATCACATGTTTTCTCTAGTGAGTCATTATCTGCCTATCTATAATTTCCACTCAATCTTAGTTCTAATTCTAAGTCCCTAAAGCCAGGATGCTCCACTCTAACTATACTTCAGAATCCCTCAGGGAAAATCTTTTAAATAGGAAGCTTATTTTTCCTTTTTTTAACTCTGTGAGTACTTTTATCTCCTCCTATTGTATACACATGCTGTTTTGTACTTCTTACACTCAAGTATGTTATAAGATTCCCTATCTAACCCATTTATGTACAGGCCTTTTCCTTTTCTTCATGATTTGTACCCTTATACAAATCTGAATTTGTTCAGAAGTCTGAGTTACATCCTTACCTGGCAACAGAATCACACTAGTGTTTGTAGAAAGTTCTGAAACTGTTTTCTAAAATATAAGCTATTTTCAGCACCCTACAACATTCTTTTTATCTTGGGAGTCAGCGAACTTTTTCCATGAAGGGCCAGAGAGTAAAGAGTTTAGATACGCAAGCCAGGTGGTCTCAGTTGCATCACTGAACAATGCTGAATACAAAAACAGCCACAGATAATGTGTAAATGGAGGGCATTATTATGTTCCAGTTAAGTATTTTCATAAAATCAGGCAACCAGTAGGCTGTTATTTACTGACCCCCTTCTTTGTATTAATTGTAAGCAGATGCTTAATCTCAGATTTGGTATAATACATCCATTATATTTAACATATACTCCATATTATATATCTATACAACATATATATATATATGTTACATACAATAATCCTGTTAAACAGAACTTGACAAGAATCTTGGTGTGGCTGCTTCCTACAAACAGACACACATACACAACTGCCAGGGACATTCTAGAATTCCCAATGCTCAACAGAAATGTATAAAAATTCATTCTTAAAAAAAGCAAAGCACAAAATACATATATGAGATTATTTACTTAAATACTATAAAAACTAGAAAGAGTTTAACAGACTTAAAAAAATAAATTAGTTACTATTCATCCAATAAATTCTACTCAAAAGAATCAGACACAGAAAGATGATGATAGTATTTTCCTATGTGTAAGAAAGTAGCTGTGAAACAATGCATGGTACTTTATCTCTTGAGTGAAACACCAGATTATTTTTTTAAAATTTTATTTATTTGCAGAGAGAGAGAGCGAGTGCACGTGCGTACACACATGCACAAGCAGGGGGAGTGGCAGGCAGACAGAGAAGCAGTCTCCCTGCTGACTGCTGAGCAAGAAGCCTGATGCGAGACTGCATCCCTGAACCCTGGGATCATGACCTGAGCCCAAGGCAGACACTCAAGTGACTTAGCCACCCAGGCACCCCAACACCAAATTATTTCTTAAAGAATTAATGATAGAAATAGTGGAGCAATTTGGCATTTTGGGTGACATTTTATATTTTGAATTCTCTTTATTAAGCTTGTTAAATTCTGTAAAATGAAGAAAATTACTATAAAGAAAAATTTCAGCTAGCCTTACTAAGTACAGCAGATAGGTGGTCAGGCTGATATTCACTGCTATTATATCAACATAAATCCTCATAACAACCACAGCTATTGACATGCTTTTGTATATTACCTGTAAGAATCCTGTGAGGTAAGCAAGGATTTCTTGAATAAAACATTCAGTTATTTCCAAGATGCTTTCAAATAATATCTCCACAGCCTTAAAGCAGTGATGGACATTTAACGGCCATCCTTAATAAAAAAAAAATCTCAAGAATTTATATTAAAAAGTTCTCCTTTAGTACGTAAATTTCTAACTTTCACAGATATCTTTTTTTTTTTTTAAACTAAGGAACATGTGTGTAATACCTAAAAATTACATCCTTGATTACTTCAGTAGCTAAAGGGCATCAGTGTAAGTAAGGAATCTTACCCTAAGATAATATTCACACGAAGTTCTTTTTTGGTCCTTGAGATTGTCTTCAGTGCGGTAATTTCTGCATCAAACCAAAATCCTCTATTACCAGGATTTTCTACAGAGTAATTAACCATTACCACATCACCAACATTTAGTTCATTCCACTTCAAATTGGTTCTAGCTCGTGGTCGAAGATCCTTGACATTTATTTCTACCGTACCACTTTCTGGATATCTGAGGAGAGAAAAAGAGGAGAATCACAAAATGCTGCTTATGATTACTATCAAAGACTGAAAGTATATTCAACACATATAAAAAACCCAATCACTCTTAATTCCACTTACATGGTATTTTTTTCATGATTGTAACTGCCAGAATAAATAGTTTTTGGTAACATTTTAGTAAGACATTCTTTGCTAGCTTAAGGGGTAGGAGTAGGTTAAAACACAAGCTCTTCTTGCTCCACATTTTCTTAACTTAAGCTTAAAGATTACTTTAATAGGACCACATGACCTGTTCTTGAACAGTTCACTGAGATCTGCTATGTGCTTTACACTCAGTAAGAATGAACTTAGTACTTAACCTCCATTTTTCCAGCTAGTTCTTACATGTAGCCATGTAGTCTCATAACGGTTAAAAAAAAAAAAAAAAAAAAAAAAAGGACCCATGTGAAATAATTCTAGCAGAATATTGGTTCTGTGCTTCTAAAGGTAAGCTTAACTTAAACTGAAACTTGATCTAAACCTAAAGCTTTACAAGTTTCCTAAAATTTAGGCCTAACTTCTGGCATTAACAAGCCAAAGAGAGCAATGTAACAGTAACAATAGCTACAAAATTAAGACCTGTAACTCTTGGTAGTAGGGGAGTCAAAGAAATAAGTAATGTCTTGTTCCTACTCTTGGAAAGCTCAATCCGCTGGGGTAGGCCAAACTATTATAATGGTGTTTCTCAAAATATGAGCCCCACACCAGCAGAATCAACACCATCTGGGAACATGTTACAAATGCAAACTCTTCGGCTCCACTTTGGATGAGTCAGATCATCTGGGAATGAGGCCCAGCAATCAATTTTCACAAATCCCGTCAGTAATTAAAAAGCATGCTCCAGTTTGATAAACCTAGTGCATTATAAGAGTAAGTATCATACCCTACTGTGACAGTATTAACAAGGTAGACAAGACCATTAACCCTTAACCATGAGTCCAAAGTTGGAAGCAGTTCTAGCAGGAAAGCCTTGGTTCTTCTGAAGAAACCAAGTATTATTGCAAACCTAGGACTCTCATAGTATACCTAACTCATTTAGGGCATAAATCCTGGGTGAGATCTTTAGTTAATCATCCAATTTAACAAAGTCTCTTCATATTTTAGTTAACTGAAAAAGAAAAAAATCTCACGATCAGCAAAGGGCCTCAGTGTAGATCTGGTCCATTTACCTTCTTAGTGCCATAACTCCCTTCTACCACAAGCCTTCCAAATAAGCATGTAACCTCTGCTTGGACAGTAAGTGATAACGGGGCAGTTTTAATGCTCAGAAAAGCCCTTCTATCTTCATATAGCTCTGACATAGGGAAGAGAAAACACTTGATACTGGATCAAACATAAGCTTTGCAACTCATTTTGTACCTAAGTCCCAAGAGGAAACTTAGACACTGTCCACAAAAGATGTAATACTGGACAGTCTAAATATCCTTGCCACCCTCAATGTTCTCTTTTAAGTAAAAATATTTTAAGTGGATTTCCTTCAACGTATATAAAACTTATATTTTGAGTCCTTTATCATCCTGGTGTCTTCACTGGCTGGATTTAAATTCCCATTTTAGCTTTTTACTACTGGATATCCTTGGGAAAACTCTGTATCCATATTAAACCTTGCCATATGTAAAATGTAGCTTAATGTTAACTAAGTGTATCACATGTGGTTGTTTCCAGAACTAAAATAAGACTTGTAAAGTGCTTAAAACAGCATATAATGAGTTAAGCAAATGTCAGTTAATATTCTTTCATTATCCCACAGAAATAATCCCAAAGAAACTGACAAGTACAAAATGTCTATGGTTCTGCTTTTCTCCCATTTCAATCCCATTTTTTAATGGTCAAACCTAAATTTAGAGGTCTCTAGCTGAACACTTGTGTTTATACACTCATGTTGCTTCACAATGGTTTGGTCACAAAAATAACCAACATCTCTCCCAATCTGTAAAGTGAAGTTAAATTAGATTATTTAAGGACTTCTCTAATTTGGAAGTTTGTGAACTTGTTTCCTGCTTCAATATCCTTAAGACCATAGGATAGAAAACTATTAAAATTCTTTTCTCAGCTGTAATGTCATGATGCCAAAATATAATTTTCACATTATATATGTTTAATACAGTTTAGTAAGAAAGCATACACCGTTTAATACAGTAAGAAAGCATATTTCAATGGCAAAAAAATTCTCCACTTGTCCAAGTTTGTCAAACTTTGCCTAAATAGATACTAAGGAAATATTTTAAACAAATTAGAAATCTTGACCCAAGTTTCAAAATATTATATGAAATCATGTTTACCAGAGATAAAGCAAAAGAAATCATCCCATACATCAGAGCAAGGGAATCTGAGCTATATTTGCCCTGGAAATTTGTACAATTTCATAACAGAATTATATGTACATATACTCTAGTCTATAAAAGGTAACTCATGAAAACAAAGTACACTTTTTCTAATTCCAGCCAAAGAGATGTTAATTAAGTCCATGTTCTGTATAAAAACAGACATGGAAGGGACACATAGAAAACTTTTTTTTTAAAAGATTTTATTTATTTATTTGACAGAAAGAGATCACAAGTAGACAGAGTGGGAGGGAGAGGGAGAAGCAGGCTCCTCACTGGAGCAGGGAGCCCAGTGTGGGGGGCTTGATCCCAGGACTCCAGGATCATTATCTGAGCCGAAAGCAGATGCTCAACCGAGCCACCCAGGTGCTCCTAAAACTACTCTTATTAAAGTCAAGAACATGCCAAGTGCACAAATATTACTCTATTCCTGAGCATCTTCATCTACAGACATCCTAACACACACAGAATGGGGACACATAAGCTCCACTATAACTCCTTTTTCTTCAGATTCAGATCTCCAACTACATTTCTCTAATAGATAATTCAGAAGCACCTGAAATTCAAGGCATCCAAGATGGAATTCCCCATCCCATAATCTGATGTTCAGTATTCTCTAGAGGAAACTATTTATACTCTCAGAAACGTAGGAATTATCCCCAATTCCTCTAATAATGCCTTCATTCAGTAAATAAGTCCTCCTTATGCTGTACTTTTAACATCTTTAATATAACAATACCCTCCTTAACGAAGACTTGCATTTTGCTAAGCCTACTATCAAAGCCTAACATAAATCCCTGTCTTTAGGATCACATCTTAAACACACACCACACTTTTGCTGAAGTTTAAAAACAGGATAAACCAAAACTAATAAATATATTATAACTATAAAAAGAATTAAGAAATAGAAGAAACCATGATGGTCATTGTTTCTCTTCATGTATCTTGTTTTGGAGATCTACCTATAGAACTATGTAATGTTTTTCACAATTATAAAACAGAATTTAAAAAATTTAAGAAATTCCTAAAAGCAAAGGCATGGTGGCTTAACTACTAGGGAGGAACTATTATAAGTGACTTAAAAACACTAGATTAACAATACTTCCTAAGAACATAAAGTAAAAAACAAAACCAGCAACTTTTCAGTAATCATATTGTTTGCAGTATTACTATTGCCTAGCCTAAAAGTATAATGAGTAGGATAAGTCAAGTCAATGATGTTGTTCTTTGGAACTGTGATTTTTCAAGGTAAGAGAAAAAATAACAAATGGAAGATTAAAGAGATTAAATTTTTAACTCCTTTCTCTCAATTTAATTGGAAATATCAATATAAACCTATGGTATATTTAAGTATTTCCTGGCTATATCCAATGAGAAGACCTAGAAACATGATTAAACAAGTATTGATAAGCAGCTCAGACTATGTGCTCTAAATGCGATCTCTAAAAAAGAACTAGAGGGGCGCCTGGGTGGCTCAGTGGTTAAAGCCTCTGCCTTCAGCTCAGGTCATGATCTCAGGGTCCTGGGATCGAGTCCCGCATCGGGCTCTCTGCTCAGCAGAGAGCTTGCCTCCTCCTCCTCTCTCTCTCTGCCTACTTGTGATCTGTCAAAAATACAAAAACAAAAACAAAAACAAAAAAACAACTTTAAAAAGAACTAGAGTTCCTTGAAGAAATGGCTGAAGCCAGGCCTGGGTAGGACATAGAAGGGCTTGGAATATCCTACTACACCTGAATGCAAAGAAACCCTCAAGAATGGTTATGTCAAGCTCAACTTGAAGGAGCCTCCACAGGCCAGAGATGGGACAATTTGAGTACCAAAAACTTTAAAGCAGGTGTTAAAAATCTATTAGTTCATAATGATACTTGTAAGTAAAAATCTCACTGGCCAACCTTTGGAGGATGCTAAAGAACACTCAAAAAGTTTAGGAATCAGGGGCACCTGCGTGGCTCAGTGGGTTAAAGCCTCTGCCTTCGGCCTGTCAAATAAATAAATAAAATCTTAAAAAAAAAGTTTAGGAATCAATAGTTTATCTTTTTAATCTTTTTTTTTTTTTTAATTTTATTTATTTGACAGAGATCACAAATAGGCAGACAGACAGAGAGGGGGTTAGCAGGCTCCCCACCGAGCAGAGAGCCCGATGCGGGGCTCGATCCCAGGACCCTGGGATCATGACCTGAGCCGAAGGCAGAGGCTTTAACCCACTGAGCCACCCAGGCACCCCAACAGTTTATCTTTCTATATATGAAGCTGGTTGTTAAAGTTCTTTATGAAAGAATTATAGCTAATAAATGAAGGAAAGATAGAAGGTGGCGTTCTTTTTGCAACACAACAAAATAGTGGATTTAGGTAAAGATTAATGGCTGCTAAACCATTAAAAGCTAATAGCAAATTTCACAATAAAGGGATCAGAACCACAATACTCAATCTTAAGACCCCCCCCTTCCCAAAGGAAAGAAGCAGGTATTATGTGCCTCCCCATACTATATAAGTAAGTAAACACCATCTCTCAACTAGTCTTATCAGGTAAAGAATTTGAATCCAATCAAATCTCTAGAAAGAAGTATAAGCTTTCAGGAAACTGAAAAGTTAAAATACCACTACAGGGATGTAATCAGTAAGGCCCAGACTCTGGGAAAACTGAATGAACTGAACTGAATGAACGGTCACAAATAAATTAGCAAGGAGGAAAAAACAGATTATCATAACTTACAGATTTCACCCATCAATTAAATGTAATGGGTAGATCTTGGTTTTGATCCTTACTTGGACAACCTAAATATATTTTTGGAAAAGACAAGACTACTGATTGGTTATTTCACATTTATGAATCATTACAAATTTCATGTGGGATTTGTTGGTTTGTCAGGGTTTCCAAACCATCTTTAGGTTCCATGATTTACTAGGGAAACTCACAAGACTCTTTTCCATAGGGCAGCATATGGTTGTTTCCATAGCTATGATTTACTACAGTGAAAGGATACAAAGCAAAAAGCAAAGGAAAAAGGTACATAGGGTAAAATCAAAGGAAACCAAGTACAAACTCAGAATCCTCTTCCAGTGGAGTCACACAAAATGCGCTTAAATCCTCCAGCAACAAATTATAACACATGTGTAACATTATCTATTAGGGATGTTCAGTAAAGAATACATGATTTTTATTAGGGGCTCATCACATAAGCACTCCGAGAAGCTGGTGTTCAGCACAAACCAATACTGCCTGCAGGTTAGGCACAGTGAATTATTGTTTTGTTTTTATTTTTTTAAAGTCATGGAATGATGAGAATCCTCCTGAAAGCTAAGTTCTCAAACACCAGCCTAAGGTGCACTGCACAAACACCTTTTAAAGAAAATCAGTCTGAGATCTGGTATGTTCTTTTCTTACACACTTTAAAAAGAATGCTTTCAGCTATTTTGCCCGTTGAATGCTCTGAGATGTTAAGATGAAGGTGAACCTATAAAAGATAAGAAAGAGTTAGGTCTAGGTAGCAAAAGACCATGTTAGGTCACTTCGAAGGGAGAATTCAGCAAGAAAAGCATGAGAATGTGTTACAACTCTGATAAAGTCTTGACCAGTCCGATGGTAAGCTATGGTACAGACCACACTTGCTCACTGGTTGGAGGGTGCCGCCGGGAGAATGTGGTCTTGCCTCAAACACTGTAGCAGGTCTCCAAAGTGGTGCTGCTAGTAGTTTTCAGCTAACTGCATTTATTTCTTGAAGCTGGTCAAATTTTTTTTTTCTTGAAGGGAGGAGCAGTGCACCTACCATAGTACTAAGGCCATTTACTGGTTGAAATAAGGTAGGGTTTGGGACTTGCTACAAAATAATCCAGCAATGCTTAGGGATGCTAGTTTAGATTTAAAAAGACTGGCCAGGAGTTCATAAGGTTGAAGCTAGGGGATAGGTTCATTATACTGTTCTTTCAACCTCTGAATAAATTTAAAGATTTCTATAATAAGTAATACAGTGCTTTGTGGTTAAGTTAAAATCCAAACAAAAGGCTCATCCTTTTTCAGTTTTCCCATATATGTACAAAATTCAAAAAGTCAACACTTAAGCCTTACAATAAAGACAAGTAGTCTCCTGCCCAGCCCACCATATTCCTACTTTATATTCCCCAGATGCAACCATTTTTAATCCTCAGCTTTTTCTTTACATCTATATTTTTAAATAACATGCTCATACTTTGCTTTTTACTTTAAACTATTATTCTATCCATTCCTCGTGCACAGTTCATTTGTCTCCATTCTCCTCTTCCTTGTAATTGGTTAACACATGGCCCTGCTTTAAGCGTTCACATATTTACAATTTTAGTATATAAGTGCCATTCTACTCCCTCCCCCGACCCTGCCACCCCACCATGTATTAAAGATGAAGCACAGAGGGTTCTTTTGCAGAGGAACAAGAAGGAGACAGGATTCAAACTCTGATTATCTGGGTCTAAACCCATATTTCTGCAAGGATGGATGAACTTTTTCTTGCTCTTAAGTACATTATACAAACTTTGTAAACTCAGTATTTTTTATGATTTTTTAAATTTTTTAAATGTTTTATGATTTTTTAAACAAGTAGAAATCACAGAGAAATAAAGAAGTATGCTTTAATACCTATCCTTTCTTCCACAGTTTGTTTCCGCTAAATGCTTAACTGTTCTGCATCATTATTTTATCTCCATTCTGCCATGGTTGTTAAACTCCTGTACATTGTAACATTTCAGGCACTCAACCAATCTTTTTGGCTTCAAAATATCTTTTAGAGAACTTGTTGTAGTCTAATCAGGACAGCTTGCTCTGTAAGGCCTAGACTTGTTCCACAGCTTTATGCTGGGATCTCCTTTCATTATTTCCTGTTTCCTTGAATACCACTGTGTTCTTTCTTGGTTTAAACCCTAAATGGGGTGGGAGTGGTTAAAATGGTCATTCATATAAATTAACCAATCCTTTTGTTCTCAGTTTTATTTCATATGCCTACCTCCAAGGTACTTGGTAAATCCAAGGCCTGAGCCTTTCAAAGGTTGTTCAATGCCAGTTTAGTTGCTTGTTGTTGGCTTCTCATTCCTAGGTTCCAGTTTTCTCTGACTTGTTAAGTTAGGTACCATTTACCCATTAGCTTCTTACCTTCTAAAAGTTCCTTGCTCTCTTTTCTGTCTTTTCTCTGTCTTTTGTGTGTCTCCTATGTAATTTTTTAATCCTTGGCGGGGTTTATGCATTGATTCTTTTATGGTCTTCAAGGAAGGTTTAAGAAGGACTGGAGATAGACATCTTCCTCATCCATGTTTAAATGAAAGCCTTTTAGTTTCACTTATTACATACCATGTATCTACTGCATTCCAGCCACAATAACGTACCCTCAGGTAACTGTTATTTCCTACTTCTTTATCCTTGGTACTCTGCTATTCTCCTTCAGGAACATGGAAGTTATTTCCTCTACCTTGTACTCTCGGAGCCCTAGGTACTCTAGAAACTGGGGTACATATTTCTAAAACAGTAAAAAAGCAAGTTTTCATTGAGTAGGTACCATGTTCAAACTTTGATATATTTGGGATATACCAGGACTACAAATGTTTGAAGGCATGCAACTTATTAAATAGAAAAGTCGGCTTTTAAATAACTAAGGCTCTTAACTATAATAAACTATGACCACTGTATTTTGAAAAGATCCTCTTGATTTTGCTATGTCTCCTCTTTGTCCTTTAACTAGTTAAGTAGGACCACAGAATCCAATGAAGACCTAATAAAGGCTTTTTAAAGATTGCTTTTGATGTTAAAAACAAAAAACCTGTAGTCAGTTCAACTGTTAATTATGCCAGTATTCAATTTAAGTACAGGGAGTCCCCAACACAGCATTCTCCCTGTCCCATAAGGTCTAACGTATAGTGCAGGACAACCTCTGCAAATTGGTCCAAGCAACTAACTTCTTTCAGCATTTGCACTGAGCAAAACTATGTAGGAGACTATTTGAAATATTTTTGTTTTTTTTCATTTTGTTTTTGAAGTATTTTGGAAAGTATTAGAACCTTGAACAACTTCCAAAACCGGGCTCAAGATATCCTCAAAGATTGAAATACAGAGAGTTAGGAATCTATCAAGGCCAACTTCACCTACATGGTGCTGAGGGCCAATCCTATAACCTATGCAAGTATGAAACTAGGGTTCTTCCTTCTCTTATACTATGACTTCCTGTTCTCAGAACCTAATGTCAAGGTTATTCTAATATAAGTTATTATAATTAGGTACTTTGCATCCTTTAGAGTTTAGCCAAAATCAGATAACCCTTAAATATCCCTAAGCTTATTGCTGAATCACTATATTGTGCACTTGAAGCTAGTTAACATTTTAATTATACTGGAATTAAAATTTTTAAAAAATCCCTAAGCTTAAGTTTTTCAGTAACATTTTCATTGGTCCAAATATTTTGATAGCTTTTAGAGCTATCTTTTGGAGTACATGCTTTTGATTAATCTTAACTATGTGACATCTCAGCCAAAGCCAACAGTTTTCAACTGACAAAACAATCCTTGAATAAAGCCTAAGGAGTTAAATCTCAGGGAAACTAAGCATTATTCCTCAAAAATAGATTATAAATAGTAAACT
The DNA here is from genome assembly GCF_010015895.1 of Lontra canadensis. Classification (NCBI taxonomy): domain Eukaryota; kingdom Metazoa; phylum Chordata; class Mammalia; order Carnivora; family Mustelidae; genus Lontra; species Lontra canadensis. Next base: position 2,152,210 of record NW_022631159.1, read on the forward strand.
ATGTTTCCTTAGGTGGCTTGTAGGCTCATACTAATTTTAGACTCAAAATGTATTAAGCAAAATAGTATTAACGAAAACCTTCCTTCAAAATATGGCTTCCTGGAGCTAATATGTTTAAGTAAGAACACCATTCACCTGGAGGCATGTTCTAGTTTAGCAAATCTTTAATGTCATACCAAATGCAAAAAGCATTTATTCTAACAGATAACACTACTAAGTTTCACACCTTCAATGTAAAGCATACTCAGACAATTAATTTATAACTGCTTGTAGTAGGCATGGAAATAAATCTCACTCCTATAACACATTAACAACGGTAGATAACTGCTTTAATAATGTAAATAACATATTTATGTTACAAAATACCTATGCCAAAGATGAAACTATATTTAAGAGTATTTACCAACCTGCCTTTATTAATCAATGAAATGCAGAAAGTTTGATTCTATTATTCCTGGGTATTTTTCAAGATTATTAGGGAAAAAAACAGGTCAAGTAGATATTTACAGATGAGGAAATCAAAGCTGCAGGAGTTCAAACAAAACAAAAAAACTTAACAAACCAAATTCTGATTCTAATGCCTGAACTATAAAATAACTACTACTCTGAATTCTTAACAAATCTCTGGGGGTACTTACTCAAAAAAGCAGATTCTTTGGCCTTACCCCAGGCCCAACCCAACGCAGGAGTACCCCCTGTGGGAGTACCAAGGGTTTTGGGGGCTCTCTGGAATCTACATTTTAAACATCTTTCCCCATGAATCTACAGCACTGCTGTCCAATCTTTTCGGAAACATGGTTGTAAAGGGAGGATGTATAAATTTGAAAAGGTGAAATCAATCCATAGAGTCATTCTTTTAGGCACTAAGTGATCTTATAACACAATAGAAGAACAATGACAAAGCGACAGTCTTAACTTCTTCTGCCTTCCTTTTGATTATGATCTATTCAGAACATGGCATGTCAGAGAAAGCTGGAAGAAATATTTGAAGTCTTTGGTAAATACATTAGTAACATTCAAGTAACAATGGGGCAGACTGATTACTGCATGTGGGTTCTGAAATTAAACCTCTCATTCTTGTTGTCTATACTCAACAATCAACAGAACACTGACTTGATTAAAAAAAAATCTGCTACTCTTTCTTTTCCATCAAAACCCAGAAATCATTACATTCTGACGTTGCTTAAAATATTTTTCAGACTCCTCGGGACACCTGGGTGGCTAAATCTGTTACACATCTGCCTTCAGTTCAGGCCATGATCCTAGGGTCCTGGGATAGAGTCCTACATCAGGGTTCTTGCTCAGCGGGGAGCCTGCTTCTCCCTCTGCCTGCCACTCCCCCTGCTTGTGGTCTCTTCCCCCTACTTGAGCTCATACACACACTTACTCTCTCTCTCTGACAATAAAATCTTTAAAAAAAATTTTGGGGACTCCTTCAGAAATAGATCAGTACATCAATACAGTCAAGAAAATTAGTTTTGTTACTTTATAGAAAAAGGAACTTTTATCTAAAAATACCACTTGTTTTATTCAGAACTGGCTCAATGACTTCTATATGCAATAATTAAGGCTACTCAAAGACATACAACACAGGCTGAGAATAGCTTGAAAAATCTTAAAAGAATGCTGAAAGCAATGACAACATTATACTAAGATACTTGCCAGATGAGCTTTTAATTATAGTTTAGCGTAAGTTACACTCTAAGTCCTAAGTGATGCTAGGACATTTCCATTTGACTCAATCCCATGGTAGAGCCTTGACACTGTGTTAAAAGCAGCAGTTTAACCTATTTAAAAAGTCATATACCACTAATGAGCTATGGATTCTCCCCACAGAAAAAAAGGCACACAGGCACTTATGGACAAAAAGAACTTTCGTTCAAGGTATCTGTTCTGCGAAATCATCATAACTGGAGAGACAAAAATTTTTTTAATTATGTAAACAACCCTATATATGTTATATGTTACATATAGATGTTTTGTTTTATAACCATGCTTCTTTCAAAATTATAGTATGGTAGAATGGTTCCAAGTATGTGCTTTTGTGAACTGGGGTCTAACGCTTACAAGCCCCATCTAACACTATATGGTTATTAAATTAAGCTACTATACTTTAAAAAGAATATTTTTAAAAAGATTTTTATTTATTCACTTGAGAGTGCGAGAGAGAAGGAGAAAGAGAGAGAGAGAGAGAAACTGAGACAGAGGGAGAAAGAGACTCCCTGCTGAGCTGGGAGCCCAATGAGGAGCTTGATCCTAGGACCCAGAGATCATAACCTGAGCCAAAGGCAGACGATTAACCATCTAAGCTACCCAGGTGCCACTTTTAGAATACGTTGGAATAATTTACTAAAAAGTAAAAACAAAAACATTTGTATCTGAGGTAAACTGACTTTTCTATTTTAATAGGAACACTACAGAGCATATGATTACAAAGACTCTTAGCTAACATTTACTCAGATTTAAAGACTTCAACTTCACCTAACTATAGAAAATACTCATTCTTAACATACAATATAGAAATTAGGGGTGCCTTGCTGCTCAGCTGGTGGGACATGTGACTCTTAATCTTGGGACTGTGAGTTCAAGCCCCATGTTGGGTGTAGAAGATTCCTTAAAAATAAAATTGTTAAAAAAAAAAAACAAAAAATAAACCTCCAAAACCATTTTCCTTCTTTACATATACACTTCCTTATCCAACCAGGTGTTTTCTAGCTTACTTTTCTATTTACAGAAATGAGCTAAAATTTAGGAATCAAGATCTCTACGTTAGACTGCTAAGTTTAATAAAGCAGGAAAGAAAGCAAATCACTTGGGACGCCTGGGTGGCTCAGTTGGTTAAATGTCAGATTCTTGGTTTTGGCTCAGGTCATGATTTCACAGTTGTGGAATCAAGCCCCAAGTAAGGCTCTGTGCTCAGTGTGGAGTCCCCTTCAGATTCAGATTCTTTCTCCCTCCCCCTCTGCCCTTCCCTGCTTAGAGTTCTTGGGTGTGCTTTCACTCTCTCTTCTCTAATAAAATCGTTAAAAAAAAAAAAAAAAAAAGTAAAGAAAAGAAATAAAGAAAAAAATTACCAACAAGAATAGTATTCCTAAATTCACTTGTTTGACCTTGTATGGGATTCAAGACTATGTTTGACCTTGTATGGGATTCAAGACTATAAGACTTCTTTTTTGGGGTGGGTGGGTGGCTCAGTCGGTTAAGCAGCTGCCTTCGGCTCAGGTCATGATCCCAGCGTTCTGGGATCGAGTCCCACATCAGGCTTCCTGCTCTGCAGGGAGCCTGCTTCTCCCTCTGCCTTTGCCTGCCTGTACTCTCTCTATCTCTCTGATAAATAAATACAATAAATAAAATCTTAAAAAAAAAAGACTTCTTTTTTTTAAATTAACATATAATGTATTATTAGCCCCAGAGGTACAGGTCTGTGAATCGTAAGGCTTACACACTTCATAGCACTCACCATAGCACAAACCCTCCCCCACGATGCTATAAGACTAACTAAAGGGGTTGCCTGGGTGACTCAGTCGGTTAAGCAATTGCTCAGGTAATGATCCTGGAGTCCCAGGATGGAGTCCCATGTTGGGCTCCCTGCTCAGAGGGGAGTCTGCTTCTCCCTCTGACCTCTCCCCTCTCACGCTCTCTCTCTCTCATTCTCTCTCTTTCCCTCTCAAAATAAATAAATAAAATCTTAAAAAAAAAAGAAAAAGAAAAAGACTAACTAAAGGTGCACTGTGAACTTTAAATCCAAGAAGGCATCAGGGAAGACTGAGATCTAGTTTAACCCTAGGTCAAATTCAGAAAGTTCTTAGAAGGACCAACTGTATAATTACAGTTTATTAGATTAGAGCCTAATAGAGTTAAATTAGAGCTTAATTTAACAGGAAAACCAGGATTAGTCTCAGAACAAATATTCGACCATTACAGAGTATTTTTCCCCCACTCATGAATTTACCAACACCTCATAATACATCAATTTTCCATAAACACATATGGACTTTGCTTTCTATGCAAAGCTAGTACAGATAATGACTGCATAGTAGAAAACAGTCCCTCATTCAAAGTTACATACAGATAATTTAGCTAGACTGAAATACTCTTTTAGAAACTTATTTCTAATAATTTTGTCTATATGAAAACAAAATGGGAAAAAACAAGCCACAAACCACCTAGACATGTGCAAAATAAGGACAAACAGATTCCTCAGATATTACATATCACCTTTGGCCTTTCTATCAACCCTTTTTCCCATATTATTGTTTAGTAGCAGGTGTCTGTCGATTGCCTTTGGCCCAGCCTTACTAGCGGTTATCAATGAGTGGTCTGCAAATATGAATGTGCAGCAGAAATCACCCAGAGGACTTATTAAAACAGATTGCTGGGCCACTCCAAGATTGATTCATTACATCTGGCATGAGACCCAAAATTTACACTTCTAACAAGTGATGCTGATGCTGCCGCCCAAGGAATATACAGAGAACCACACCAGTCTGAGGGCAGCTGTTCTCAACCACAGCTGCATGTTAGAATCACAGGGAAACTATAAACACCAATGCCTGGGAGTCCCACAGAACAATCATACTAGAAGTTCTGGAGGGAAGTTCTAGAAAATTAATGGGTACCCAGAGTTGAAACACACTAGTCAGGCTAATTAAAAGAAATATAAACCAAATCTACTGAGAACAGATGTTGCTTAAGACAAAAGCAGGGCAAGATTTTTAGCCCTTATCTGCTGATAAAAGCAGCCAAATAAGGAGTCAAGATTAAATTCAGTATGGTGGCCTCAGTTGCTTACATACCTAGGGCTAAACTCAACAGAAGCTGGATGTATGGTGCCTGCTTTAAATCCCAGGCTAAGTCTAAGTAAGTCTTTAGGGTCACAAAATGGTTGACCTTTGAAGACAACAGAAACATAGGTTACTATCAATCCCATGTACCAAGTTTAGGCTGAGTGGTAACACTGAATATTGGTTAACTCTTGGCTCTGGAGTCAGAACATTTAATAGATTTTGCCTTTGGCAAATTACATAATTAAATCTTGGTATCTTCATTTGGGATTAATGAAACTAACACTGGGGCTAAAGATCACAGGGCATCCATGTAAGAAGGTACATCAGAATCTGGCACCTAAGATTTAACATAATCTAAATCGTTGTAAGCTATGCCATACACATACTACCTTGATATTAACCTACCAGAAACACTTAAGAAATTACTGTCCTTTCCAAGTCTACTTTTTTTTTTTAAAAGATTTTATTTATTTATTTGACAGAGATCACAAGTAGACGGAGAGGCAGGCAGAGAGACAGAGAGAGGGAAGCAGGCTCCCTGCTGAGCAGAGAGCCCGATATGGGACTCGATCCCAGGACCCTGAGATCATGACCTGAGCCGAAGGCAGTGGCTCAACCCACTGAGCCACCCAGGCGCCCCCCAAGTCTACTTTTTAACTTTCAGTCATCATCAGGGTGTTTACTCTTAAAGATGACAGTCACATCCTTATGGATTTAGATGTTCAGGACTGTTAAGTGTTAAACTTTAAATACCTTACCTATAGAAAGAGCAGTTAATGGAAATAAATACAACTTTTAGAAAGCCTGAAAGTATATAGTACAAACTTACTATGAAATAAGGGAAAACTTCATGTTCTTTCTCTTGACTGCTTAACCATTTCATGATTTATACTTGCCTGTATTACCCTGATGTTTGCTCACTTCTGAATCCCTTTCCCCCTTTTTTTGGCCCAAAATACCACTAAAAATACACTTTCATTGGGCATAGTCCCTCCCGGGTAATCATGGCTTTGGGAGGAAAAATGGCAGCTCTTCTCACAGCCATGCTGTACTTTCCCATTAACCAGGTACGTTTTAAAAACCTTAAGGAGGGGGCATCTGGGTGGCTCAATAGGTTAAAGCCTCTGCCTTTGGCTCAGGTCATGATCCCAGGATCCTGGGATAGAGCCCCACATGGGGCTCTCTGCTCAGCAGGGAGCCTGCTTCCTCCTCTCTCTCTGCCTGCCTCTCTGCCTACTTGTGATCTCTGTCTGTCAAATAAATAAATAAATAAATCTTAAAAAAACAAAAACCAAAACAAAACAAAACAAAAAAAAAAATACCTTAAAGAAGATTTCAGAATTTCTTAGAATCTAAATCTCTTAAGTATAAATTTAATATTCCTACTACCAACTCTTTTCCTAAGTACTTATGACATTGGTTGAGTTCTAAAAATACAAAGCCCTTGCTAAGACAAGTGGTATCAAACAGCAATTAGGAAAAGAAAACCCCCACAACTACTACTTTGTAACAGGGACTTTGATGTATTTGCAGTAGATGTGAACCATAAAACTGACAAGCCTAATCTAGGCCTTATGACTGATGAACTACAAGATCTTCACGAGAAACCTTCAACAATTCAGTCTATGTCCGTCAAAGAATCTACAGAAAAGGGACCTTTAGAGGGCACACTGGCGGTTCAGCTGGTTAAGTGTCTGCCTTTAGCTCAGGTCATGATCCCAGAGTCCTGGGATCAAGCCTTGAGTGGGGCTCCCCGCTCAGCTGGGAGTCTGCTTCTCCCTTTCCCTCTGCTCCTTGCCCTACTAGTGCTGCACATGCTCTCAAATAAATCTTAAAGCAATAACAACAAAAAAAACCCTTACAAACAGTAAAACTCTTTTTTTTTTTTTAAGACTTTATTTATTTATTTGACAGAGAGAGATCACAAGTAGACAGAGAGGCAGGCAGAGAGAGAGAGAGAGAGAGAGAAGCAGGCTCCCTGCCGAGCAGAGAGCCGGATGCGGGACTCGATCCCAGGACCCTGAGATCATGACCTGAGCCGAAGGCAGCGGCTTAACCCACTGAGCCACTCAGGCGCCCAACAGTAAAACTCTTAAATCTTAAAATATTTCAGATAAATCTCAATCTGTTTATGAATTTACAAGGTTTTAATCTTTAATTTTTGAAGGAAAAATAAAGATTAGGAAAACAAATTTATGTTTTAGAACCATGTTTACCACAAGATTTTATTTGGCTTTTTGGGGTTCCTTGGTCCCATATACCTCTCTGCCCTGGCTAAATGACAGCCTGCTCAAATTATATTATTATACTCAGGGGTTTGGAGATATGATTATTAATTAAGCAGATTACTTTCAGTTTACTCTAACAGGAGAGAAATGAGGTTAGTTCACTGAGGGAAATGGTAACACTAGATCAGTACAAAAAGGGAATGGGATGGTAGCTTTTAAGTACTTAACGCCTATTCAAGTAAGCTTAAGTCCAAAAAAACTGAGAACTTCTGTTGCAGAAGTAAAAATTAATCTAAGGGGTCACTTAATCCAATCACTTAAACTTTATAAGTTCTCTTTGCAATGTAGTATCTCTAACTAATCTCGCTAACTATATGACTGAAGATGGCCAATGCTTGTTTATTGCTCACTCTTCAGGGCAGATGATTCTCTCTTCAGAGATTTGACTGTTTATAACTACTTAATAGCCACATTCTATTGACTCACTTGGAGCTTACAAAAACAAGAACAAAAAACAACAAAATAAAACAAGAAAACCCCCACAGTCCAACAGCACTCCTCAATGCAGCCTCTATCGAAGGAATCAAGAATCAAGAACTTGTTTATTAACTTATTGAGAACAACAGGCACTTTACTACAGTTTTTAACTTACTTTCCAATAACGATAAGGAACAAAACTTTGAAAGATTTGTTACATCCATAATGGGTCATGATTCTTTCTAAGTCATGATTCTTTTCAGCGTTCTGTTTCTTGAGACTCTTATCCAAAAGCTCATCTATTTTACTTTATAGTTTGTTTTATATAGTCTTTTTCTCTTTTTGAAGATGTGAATGACATTCACCTACCACTTAAGCTTTTGTCATCTTTTATTTCTCAAAGACAGTTCAGCTATCATTAAGTTGCCAGCTGTGAAACATTTAATACTATCACATAAAAGTATTTAGGAAAAATAATCTTAGTCTTCTCATGCATGTTGGATTTAGACTCTTTTATTAACCTTTATTCTAATCAAGACAAATTTCTCCTTCCAAAAACAAAAACAAACAAAAAAACCACCAAATACATGCTAAGGTATAGTGATTTGTGCCCTAATATTACACCAAACTCAGGCCTATCCCTTGAAAGTCTCACTCCAAAACCGAGTCCCCTAAAATTGTTAAAAATTTAATAAGCCTTAGTTCACTTACCGTTTAAAGATTACACTATTTCTCACAGTGATATTTCATAAAATATTTTTTTTCGCCAAATAACTCTTCTTCTATTCTCTAAGAAATAAAATTCAAAGCAAATCAAGAACTCTACTTATTGATACCAGATATACAGATAGCTACAGTCCTCAATAGTCTGTTACACATTCACAAACTCAGAGACGGATTACTGTCAACACACCACCTCTAATCCCTTTCTATCCCAGACTCAATTTACCAATATTGCCAGTTCTGGCCAATTCTGGATCTTAATATTCATTCAACATGTTGGTTACATGATACTCTATTCATTGTATGAGATCTCATTTGAAATAAGCCATGTTGGCAAGTTAGCCACACCATAGGAAGTATCAGAAAAGTAATGACTAATGAGATATACCTTTGACCCCTTTCTAGGCATCCTGGAAATCTGGGTTAACACCAAAGTCTTTTACACGATTTTTTGGGGGGGGGGGGGGAGAGGAGAAATTAAAACCATTTAAGGATCTTGAGCTCTTATATTTGATAAAGATTTGGCAGCCTAATATTTTCCATGCATATTAAGGTTATCATTTGAGTGATAACAAGTTCCTTTAGTGTGCTGAATAAATACTAAATCTGCCCCAATGGTAACTTTTATACTAGAATTTTGAAAACAGATTTAAAAAAAAAATAATCAATTTTGAAATCTCAGCCCTCAAGGCCAAGTTCTTAATATTGTTTTCACAAGAACATTTAAAAATGGGACACCTGGGTGGCTCAGGTCATGATCCCAGGATCCCAGCACTAAGTCTGGCATCGGCATCCGGCACCCTGCTCAGAGGGGAGCCTGCTTCTCTCTCTGCCTGCCTCTCCCACTTGCGTGCAAGTGTCCCTCTGACAAATGAATAAAATCTTAAAAAAATAAAATAAATTTTGGGACACCTGGGTGACTCAGTCGGTTAAGCGGCTGCCTTCGGCTAAAGTCATGATCCTAGGGTCCTGGGACTGAGTCCCGCATCAGGCTCCTTGCTCAGCAGGGAGCCTGCTTGTCCCACTCCCTCTGCCCCTCCTCATGTGTGTTCGCTCGCTCTCTCCCTCTCTGTCAAATAAATAAATAAAATCTTTAAAAAATAAAATAAATTTTAAAAAAGAACATCTAAAAACATTTCATTGAGAAGACAAGAAAGGGAGTGACTGCTGGGTATGGGTTTTTTTGTGGGGAGGGGATAAAAATGTTCTAAAATTGGTTTGTGGTAATGTACAATCCTGTGAACACACTAGTAACAGTGAATTGTACCCTTTAAATGAGTAAACTGTGTATGTGAATTTTCTCAGTAAGTTATTTAAAAGCATTTCAACTTCATCCTAATAGCTATACTACTCTACATGTTATTAAATACCAAGAAAACCAAACCAAAACAATCCCCCTCAAAAAAATCTCAAAAACTAGATCAGAGAGGAAGAGACAAAGAAACCCTTACACACTAACTTAATCCAGGCATTAGGATGTCAAAAACAAACCACTTAGGAGCCAGAGATGACTGAGCATTAAGAAGCCCTTGTTACAACCACTAAAACGGTAACAGACTGAATATGACCCCTAAAAGATTTCTTCAGAAAGACTATTATTTGAAAAACAATCTTGAAATGGAAGGCTTTGCGTCCAGAAACAAAAATATGAATGAAGTCCTCAATAGCATGAGCACTTACTCATCATACTCGATATGATAAATAACGTCTTCATCAGCAGCAACAGAGTCTGAATTAGACGTAGAGGGTACACTGTCCAATTTATTTGTGTTCTCTTTGGAATTATGATTTACATTTCCATTAGTCCTTTTACAAGAACTGCCATTCTTCAGTGGAGTTTTGCCACGTGAATGTCCATCAGAAGCTCTAGTAACACTACGTATACGGGCTTCAAACCAAGCACCAAGGCCGACATCTCTGGCATCCACCAATTCATTTACCTAAAAAGAGTTTAAAATTAGTTAATGAAGCTTAATTTCATCTATTGCTTCAAAAACCATACTATAACTCAAGTTATTTTGAGAGTTATCACGGGTAACAACATTTACAGCTATTCCTGTTTAAAGTAATTAGAAAGATTAGATCAAAACTATTCTTTTTGGATTATACTGTCAAATCTGTTATTTACTATTATGAAAATTAACTTTCCTTCTAATTTCATTCAATGAAATAGGTATTTTCATTACTCCTTGCCTGGGTCTACATTAGACTTTTAGAAGTATCATTCTTGTGTACCTAAGTGTTCCAGCAAGTCATTAAATAAGAATGTCACTTAGTGAAAATCCAGGACTTCCTAGTATTGTGGCTGTTACTGATTTGCTTAATTTCTTCAGAATCCTAGAGATAACTTATAGTCACTCTAACAGAAAACAGTTAAGTAGCAGAAAAAACTTGAACATGGGGAATTATAAACATGTATAAAGGGAAGAATCCAGCAAACCCATCTATAAAAAATGGGGTAAGTTCTATTACCAGTTAATAATTCACTAGCAAATGCATTATCTAGTACCTCAAAAGAGAAAATAAAGAGAACAGAGCTGCAAAGATGCAAAATAGATGTATTCAAGTCTAGTGGATAATCCAGAACTAAAACATGCAATCTGACAAAAGGAAAACAGTGCATTAGAAACCATGTGTATCAGGAGAGTTACAATGTGGAAGGTGGTTAAACAAAACACACAAACACACACAAAACCTCTCCAGAAAAAATCAGGCAATTGGTCTAAAGGTGAGGCTCTTTCAAGAGCAATAACCAAGAGACCTAGAGACCGCCCCCTTCAGCTTTTTTCATTTTTTAAAGCCCTTAAAAATAAAAAAAGAAAAAAGACCTCATTAATACAAGATGATCATCTAATCAAGCTAGTTCTTCCTGAGGGTATTAGAGACCACTTAAGTTATCCAACAGAATTCTGACGCATTGTATAGCTTGGGACCAGGGTGGAGTTTATACTCAAAAGTTAAATATCCATATATTAATGCAAGTCTCTCTTTAGGCTTGTTGAACTCTAACAAGCTTAATAATTCCTCTTTTACAAGATAAGAAATTAAAAGCTCTGACAAGTTAACTTGCTCCAAGTGAAAGCTCATTAAATGTAAAGCTAGAATTTGCAGACATCAACCTTGAGGTTTATGTTCTTGCCACCGTGTTAGGAAGACTAATGAGAAGATGACAAGATAGGTAAATAGGAACTTCAAAGGTTAAGTGATGAAATAAGGTATTAAAAGATAAAAATCAGAGATGAAACACAGTATATATTATATACATTAATCTATGCATTAAATGGACACAAGTGCTTTTCTTCCTAATAGTCACTGATAAGTTTAAAGATACTTTTTTCTTTTTTTTTAAAGATTTTATTTATTTATTTGACCGAGATCACAAGCAGGCAGAGAGGCGAGGGGTGGGGGAGCAGGCTCCCCACTGAGCAGACAGCCCGATGTGGGGCTTGAACCCAGGACCCTGAGACCCCAGCCCGAACTGAAGGTAGAGGCCTAACCCACTGAGCCACCCAGGTGCCCCTAAAGACACTTTCTTACAGGCAACATTAGCTAAAAAAAAAATAATGTGAAGGTTGATCATACTTGGGAGAATAAACAGACTACTACTACTCTTTCACAGCAAATGAAAATGTAAGGTTTTATGTAGCACTTTGCACTCATTATAGCAGAGAATAGAGGGCATACAGTTGATACTGAAATAGGTAACAGAAACATAAGGCAATCTGAAAATACTCCATTGCAGATTCAAAAGAGAACTTACTATCTCATAAAAGGTAGGGCAGAGTAAAACAACCTTGGACTTACAACTGTAAACAAGAATTGCAAATTCTCTAGTTGACCATTCATGACAATGCATATAAACTGGGTGGGAAAAAATGCTTCTAAATTTAAAAAAGGATTCTGCACATTACACAGACATACTGAATTATGCCAAATTTGAATGGGTCAAAATGCATGCAAGAGATTAAAGATCCTTTGTAAAGCCTGGGTTTTGAATATGGAGAAGAGGATAGTTCAACTTACATGAATAACATGAGAACAGGATACTGCCATGGTAATTTCTTTGATCTCATAGTAATCCAGTTGAAAATTAAGAACTGCATTGATATGATATAAAGTTATGATATGCTATGATAAAAAAAAAAAAACCTCTGTAAAGTAGGTCTAGAGGGAACATATCAACATAATAAAGGTCTTATATGGAAAAACCCACAGCTAACATGTTACTTAATGGTGAAAAACTGAGAGCTTTCCCCCTAAGTTCAGGAACAAGACAAGAATGTCCACTTTCATTCAATTAGCACTGGAAGCCCTAACCACAGCAATTAGACAAAATTAAAAGCCATCCAAATTGGTAAGAGAGAAGTCAAACTCTCATTATTTGAAGACGACATACTATATTTAGAAAACCTGAAAGACTCCACCAAATAACTGTTAGAAGCAATAAATGAATTCACAGTAAAGTCGCAAGGTACAAAAATCCATGTACAGAATGTTGCATTTCTATACACTAATAATGAAATAGCAGAAAAATTAAAACAATCCCATTTACAACTGCATCAAAACCAGTAAAATTAGCTAGGAATAAACTTAGATAAAAAGATAAAAGACATGTACTATGAAAACCGTAACACCCTGATATAAGAAATTAAAGATGACACAAAGAAATGGGAAGACATTCCATGCTCATGGATTGGAAGAATATTGTTAAAATGTCTATACTACTCAAGGCAATCCACGTATTCAATGTAATCCCTATCAAAATACCAACATCATTTTTCACAGAGCTAGAACAATCCTAAAATTTGTATGGAACTACAAAAGACCTCAAATAGGCAAAGCAATCTTGAAAAGGAAAAAAAACAAAGCTGGACGTATCACTATTCCAGATTACAAGTTCTACCACAAAGTGGCAGTAATTAAAACAGTATGGTACTGATACAAAAACAGACACACAGATCAATGGAATAGAAGAAAAAAAAAAACAGAAATAAATCCATAATTACATGGTCAAACCTCAACAAAGGAGGAATAAATAGCCAATGGAAAAAGATGGTCTCTTCAACAGTGTTGAAGATTTGGACAGCTACATGGAAAATAAAACTAGACCACTTTCTCTCACCATACACAATAATAAAATTAAAATGAATTAAAGATCTAAATGTGAGACCTAAAGGCATCAAAAACCTAGAGAAGAGCACACACAGTAATGTCTCTGACATCAGCTATTGCAACCTCTTTCCAGATATGCCTCCTAAGGGAAACAAAAGCAAAAACAAAGTATTGGGACTACATCAAAATAAAAAGTTTCTGCAAAGGAAACAACTCAAAGGCAACCTATTGAATGGGAGAAGATATTTGCAAATAACATTATCCATAAAGGGTTAGTATCCAAAATATACAAAGAACTGATACAATGCAATATCCAAAACCCTAATAACCCAGTTAAAAAATGAGAAGACATGAATAGACATGTCTGCAAAGAAGACATACAGATGGCTAACAGACCATGAAAAGATGCTGAACATTACTATCATTAGGGAAATGTAAATCAAAACTACAAGGAGATACCACCCCACACCTCTCAGAATGGCTGAAATCAAAACCACAAGAAGCACCAAAGTGTTGGTGAGAATGTGGAGAAAAAGGAACCCTCTTGCACTGTTGGTGGGAATGCAAACTGGTGCAACCACTGTGGAAAACAGTACAAGTTTCCTCAAAAAATTAAAAATAGAACTACCCTATGATCAAGTATTCACACTAATGGGTATTTACCTGAACAATACCAAAACACTAATTTGAAAGGCTTTATTCACCCCTATGTTTATAGCAGCTTTACAATAGACAATTGCAGAAGCAGCCCAAGTGTTCCTCAATAATCAATGTATAGAGAGGTACATGTACATACATACACACACACACACATGCATTGTGAATAGGAATATTATTCAGCCATAAAAAAGACCAAAATCTTGCCATTTGCAACAACGTAGATGGAGCCAGTGTGTATTATGCTAAGTGAAATAAGCCAGTTAGAAAATCAACAGAAAAAGAGAAACCATGAAACAGACTTATTGCACACCTGAAGCTAATATAACTGCGTTAACTATACTGGAAATAAAATGAAAACTTAAAAAAATAGAAAAATGTAAATCTCTTTACATTTAATAAATAAATTGAATTCTTAAATAAAAACCATCCTACCACCACAGGGGAGAGGAGGGCTCAGACAAGTTGTTTACTGTCTCTAGAAAGAAGTCCATCCTTAGCCAGAAAATACCTCCCCCAAAGATGTCAAATTGTAAAAGATACAGGAAAAAAAAAATCAATGGGGTTGGAGTATTTGAGCTGAAGTTATGAGATAAAGTTAAAAACAAACCCAATCACATAAATGTTAGCTGAAGAGTTGGATTTATTTATATAAAAAATATATATGATGAGAAGATGACATTTAGAGAAGAATCTTCCACATTTAGAGAAGAATCTAGCCACATTTAGAGAAGAATCTTCCATATCCAAGTGGGTGAGAGTTAAAAAAAAAAAAAAAGTATGGGAGACAAGGTGAAATCATTAAAAAATGAAATACCAAGAAATACTGGAGAACTTACTATATCAGGTATACTTCTAAGTAGTTTATATGTTCCATTTAAAACACACCAGCTCTCTCATTTAGAACTAGCTCCTAACTTAGATACACACACATACACACACAACAAAAACCCTACACCAGCTCTGCAGATAACCTAGGTTTAAGTTTGAGTTTATCATCTACTAGGTATAACCTTGAAGAAATTATTTAACCTGTCTCAGCCTCAACTTCTTTATACAATAACATACTTTGCTGTGTATTAAGAGATTAGGTAACTAAATCCATATGATGTGCCAACTAGCAAGCATAGGCACAGATGAAAACAACAGTCTCCTTCCACTAAGGAGACATATGTACAATTTTAAGACCCATTAAGTCTCAGTATAGTCTTAATACCATAGTCTTCTTAGTAACAATATTAGCAATTTACTGTTATGTATATTACCTCCTTTAATAACTAAAATACAAAGTCCTTATTTTCCAATGAGTTACAAAAGAAACTAGAGTCCTCAGGAAATACACACTTGCAAGTGGGAACTAAGTGGATAAAGATTTCCGAATTAGAACAGGACTCTCATTTCATGTTTTTTCTAAAATTTACAAATCAGAATACAATGTGGTTCCATTTACATAAACTTAAGAAAGAAAATAAAGGATGCACACATAGATTAAAGGTTATTAAGAGGTAATGACGGGATCAAGTTAATAAAAAGTGAAGAAATAACTACTCAGAAGTTTGGGTATTAGTTATAACTAGGGAGAAAGGAGTAACAGTCAAGAGGGGGCCCATGGGAAGTTCCTGGGATACTGTTTTATATTTCCTAATTTGGTGGTATTTACAGACACTGACTTCCCATTTCACTAAGCTCTATTTTTTGTATTGTCTATTATGTTTCATAATCAAAAAGGTACCAAATCAGGAAGCACAGCTGCATTGTGTTATAAAAGATAGGAGATATTAAAATATCCATGACTTCCACTTAGTAATTGAGGGGTTTCCCCTTTCCTTTATTTCCTATAATGAACATCAGAATACATGTAAAAAGTTTATCTAAAAAAGTTAACTTATCTAAACTCTAAACCCTTATTTATCTTCATTCTAGAATTTAGGCCAAGATGACAGTCATTTCAACAGTAGGATCTGCTGTGAGTCATTCAAAGATTCCACATCCCAAACCAGAACTGAACTATTTAGATACCAAAGGCCACCTTGTTTGAGAAAATCACCTCCCAGAAACCCTGGAAAGGGATGTACCCAGCCTCTGCACAATCTTCCACAGGCCCTCTGAGTGTGATAACGACATACCCGGTTTCTTACAACATATGAAAAGATAACTGAGGAACATTTGGTCCATTTCAGACCTCAAATAGCACAAAACAAGAATTATGGTGGACAAGAACTTCAGTTTAAAATTCTATTTTTTAAATAAGAGAATTATTAAAAAATAGATTTAAACATTTTTTTAAATGTTAAAAATTTTTAATGTTTAAATGTTTACCTATGCCAATTTTGAGAAATACAGACTTGAAAATTCACTTTCTGTATCCACTTACATGACGGCCAAGGAAAATTTTAGGCAAAAAGGAAAAGCTCCAAATCTGTTTGCTCATCCATAAAGTAATTTTAATTATAGAAAGCCCTATATCTATAAAAGGAAAATCTTTACATAGCACAAATGACATAAGCAGGAATTCAAGATAAAGGCAAAACAAAACACAACAACAAAAAAACCCCAAACCAAACAGAAAAACAACAAAACCTCCCAATATTAGTGATCTAGGAACAAATTAAATTTTGATACAGTAGTCACAGACTTGCTCAAAGGAAAACATTCACAACAAATAAACTTAAAAGTAGCAGTTTCTAAGTGTTTTCAGGTTAGCCAAAGGTAAGTTTTAATAGCTAATAAGGTTCTGTGAAAGCAGGGGGCAGTATCATTTGTTTATCTTCCCATCTCTAATATCTAGTAGAAATACATAAAAGGTAACCAAATATTCATCCAGTGGATGAATTATCAGAAATAAGCACTTCTATGTTAAAAAAAAAAAAAAAATCAGGTCACCTGGGTGGCTCAATTGGTTAAGCATCTGCCTTTGGCTCAAGTCATGATCTCAAGAGTCCTGGGATTAAGCCCTAGTTGGGCTCCCTCCTCAGTGGGGGAGTCTGCTTCTCCTTCTCTGTGCTCTCATGTGCAACCATGCATACTCTTGCTCTCAAAAAAATAAAAATCAGTGAAAATTTCAAATACCTATGACAATTACTGAACTTCATTAAAAAAAAGCAAATAAATCTGATAGCCTCTTCAACTAGTAAGTTAAATGAAGCTGTATAGCCTTTTCAGAGTTTAAGTTCCAGATTTCACACATGTTTCTAAATGAGGAAAAGAAGACAATATAAAACGTAATATATTCGTACAAATGGGAAGAAGCTGAATCGGAATTTAAAAGCATATCCGATGGGGCACCTGGGTGGCTCAGTGGGTTAGAGCCTCTGCCTTCAGGTCAGGCATGGTCCCAGGGTCCTGGGATCGAGCCCCACATCAGGCCCTCTGCTCGGCCAGGAGCCTGCTTCCTCTTCTCTCTCTGTCTATTTGTGATCTCTGTCTGTCAAATAAATAAATAAAATCTTAAAAAAAAAAAAAAAAAGCATGTCTGATGACAAAGCTAAATTTCTTAACCTCTGTGCTATATATATTAATATGAGATATAAAGGTTCTTTAAAAAGTGAGGTATCAGAGAGGTGAGCGGCCAACGAGTCAGAAGCACGTGACTCTTGATCTTGGGGTTGTGAGTTCAAGCCCCACAACGGGTATAGAGATCACTTTAAAAACAAAGTAAAACAGGGGTACCTGAGTGGCTCAGTAAGTTAAGCACCTGACTCTTGATCTCAGCTCAGCTTGGTTTTTGATCACAAGGTAGTGAGTTCAGGCTTGTTGAGCTCCATGCTGGGCGTGGAGCCTACTTTAAAAAAAAAACCCAAACAACCCAACAACAAAACCAAACCACTCCTGTGTCATCCTAGAAATAAAATATTTATTTTGAAGATTATATTTATCTGAAAGAGAGCATGAGGTGAAGGGAGAGAGGGTCAGAGGGAGAAGCAGACTCTGCTGAGCAGGGGAACTGATGCAGGACTCGATCCTCAAACTCCAGGATCATGACCTGAGCTGAAGGCAGCTGCTTAACTAACTGAACCACCCAGGTGGCCCAATAAAATCTGCTTTAAAATGAAACAAAAACAGGAGTACCTGGGTAACACAGTCTGCCTTTGACTTTGGTAGTGCAGGGTCCTGGGATCAAGTCCTGTGTCAAGCTCCCTGCTCAGCACTGAATCTGCTTCTCCCTCTGCCCCTCCCCCTGCTCCTACATGCTCTCTCACTCTCAAAATCTTTTAAAAAAACAAAAATAAACATTTTTTTAACAAGTTAGGTACTAGAAGTAGTTGATAGTCGAAGTGCTAATAATGAAAAAAAGCACAGATCTGCTGAGAGTCGTAGTTTCTCTTAATGCTTTTTTGAATTAGGGTGGAGATGGCAGGGTATGGAGATATCCGCTCAACAGAATTTTTTTTTTTTTTTAATAGATTTGAGAGAGAGCACTCAAGCGTGTCAGCAGGAGGTGGGGGAGAGGGAGAGAATCTCATGCAGATTCTGTGCTGAGTGCAGAGCCCAACACACAGCCTGAGACCATGACCCTGAGATGGAACTGCTTCCATCTCAGGGAAGAGTTACACTGCTTAACTGACTAAGCCACCCAGGCACCTGTGCTAAAGAGAAAGAATTTAGGTTAACTAGAACTGCTTAACCTTCAGCCCAGACCTACAGATACATAAGCTGGCCCTCTTTGAAAATAAATTCATGCCTGTACTGCCTAAAACATATTAAGTTAAAAGCAGCAGCTTCTGAACTACTGCCCTTAACCAGAAAGTTAAAATAATGTAAGCTTAATATATAGATGGCTATATACTGGAGATACAGGGATATATAAGAATCTGTAGTAGTAAGGAACATATCTAGACCCTAGATCTTGGTTTCTAATACCATTCTAGGGCTGAGGTAAGAAATAACTAAGATGATCCTGATGCATCTTCTAGTGCCTGAAAGTGCTTTAACAAAAGCAACAAAAATCGCCCACAATAATGGAGGTATATCAAAGGGACACAGGGGAAAATATCCCTACTGATGTGAATGACTAACTGAATAAATGAGGGCAAAGAGACAAGTTTCCCATGTAGAATTCCCAGTACATTTTGTAGATAATCTGCCCTCAAGAAGTAGAGTTGTAACCAAGCCACCTCCATATGTGTGGGCTGCATATGGGCACTTTATCTCAAAGAATATAATGTGAAAAAGGGGTAGGTGGGGAGTAACTTCACAATGAAGAAACCTGACGAATGCTACTTCATCAGCCAGGTGATTAAGGTTCACATCAACAGTACAGCAAGTTACTACTGATGTAAAAACCTAAGGTATAATTAGCACATAGAATGTTGGTAGTTTGTACCCTAGATAGAATGTGATAAAAATAGCACTTTACCTCTGTGGTCTTCCTCCAAAAAATATGTAAATCCAGTCTAATGATGAGGAAAACAAGATGAATCCTAATAGAAGGGTATTTTACAAAATATCTGACCAGTACTCCTCGAAACTGTCAAGGTCTTCAAAAACAAAGTCAGTCTGAAAAACTGTCACAGCCAAGAGGAACCTAAGGAGATTCAAGAACTATTTAGTATAGCCACTAATGTAATATAATGTGGTATCCTAGATGGGATTCTGGAACAGAAAAAGGATGTTAGATAAAATCTAAGAAGATATGGTTCATTTATAACTAATGTATTATATTAATGTAAAGTATTGGTTAACAGGGCAAACCAGAAGTTGGATATACGTATCTTCCCAACTATGCTATAAATTTCAAATTGTTCTAAAACAAATTTATTTAGAAAACAGAGGGGCACCTGGGTGGCTCAGTCCATTAAGTGTTTGCCTTCACCTCAGGTCATGATCCTGGAGTCTTGGGATCGAGCCCCACAGTGGGCACCCTGCTCAGCAGGGAGTCTACTTCTCCTTCTGCCCCTCAATCCACTGTTAATACTCTCTCTCTCAAATAAATAAAATCTTAAAAAAAAAAAAAAAAGAAGAAGAAGAAGAAAACAACACAGAAAATACTGGTTACTCAAAGGGGTAGTATCAATGTAGACAATATGGAAAGTGGGCATTCAATATGAAGAATTCTAAATTTGGGGGCACGTGGGTGGCTCAGTTAGGCGTCTACTTGGCTCAGGTCATGATTCTGGGGTCCTGGGATGAAGCCCTGAGTTGGGCTCCCAGCTTAGTGGGGAGCCTACTTCTCCTTCCTACTTGTGCTCACTTGTGCTCTCAAATAATAATTTTGCCTTCTCCAATAATTCTACTTTGTTGTTGTCCTGCCTATCTCCATCATGTAGAAAGATGTTAAGTAACAGCATTAAGTGGCTGCTTTCTTGTCTGGCTCCTGTCTTTAATGGGAATGCTTCTGGCTTTTCCCCACCATTAAGCATGATGCTGGTATGGTTTAAAAAAATTCATCTATTCTATCTGTTCCACTTACGAAGGATTTTAAAAAAAAATCAGAAATGGATTTCTTTTTTAGATTAGATCATTTGGTTTTTTTGGCTTATTACTATGATGAATTATATTAATATTACTATATTGAGGGCTGGGTAAAATGGGTGAAGGGTGTCAACTGTGTGGTAATGGATAGTAACTAGACTTACGGTGGTGATCACCTTGTAATGTATTGAATTCTCAAGCTGTAAACCTGAATTTTAGAAGACAAATGATAAAGTTATATACCTGCAAATTATATATATTGAAAAAAAAATCCAAATAATGAACTATCCCACTTCCTACAAACCATCCCTGGCCAAGGTATTCTGTTTTTTAACAAATAGTCATAATTTTATTTGTTAAATATAACTTCGGTTTTACATCAATATGTAGTGATACTGGTGTGCTTTTGTTATATTTTAGTATCAGTGTTATATTAAGTTTTTAAAAACAATGGGAAGCTTTCCTTTTTTAAAATTGTGGGTCAATTTAGCTAATATAGTTACCTATTCTTTAGAGGTTTAAGGTAATTTATCACTGTAGCCATCTAGGCCAGGTACTTTTGACATATAGCTCTTGGCCAGTTTTTTTGATTCTACATATATGGATTTGTTTCCATTTTTTCTTAGATCAAAAATTACCTCTATCTGCATTTTCCTAAGTAATTTACTTCAGCTAATTTTTAATTTTAGCCTTAAAAATGCTCTGAAAAATTGAGTCTTGGTCCCAATTTGTCTCAACTGGTAAGAATTAAGAAAAAACAGTTTTAAGGATAGGACAGGATGAAGCAAAACTGTCATTCAGTTATTTCTACAAAATTTATTAGCATTTGAAAAAGTTGGTAGATACAAGGGTCAATATATGTATCAACTGCCTTTCTATATGGAGGCAAACAAATCACAATTTTAATAGATAACCATTTATAATAGCACTAAAAATGCAGGCACTAGAAATAAGATATGCAGAGAAAATTAATAAAGCTATCAAAGATCTAAGTTAGTGGAGACATCTATCCTGTCCATGAATGAAGGACTCAACATTGTAGAGTTGTCAATTCTCCAAGCTATTCTACAGATACAATCCCCATCAAATCCTGTATTACTTATCTGTAGAGTTTGACAAACTAATTCTAAAAATTTTACATGCAAGTTTTAAAAGCCAAACACCAAGACATCCTTAAATAGTAATAGATTTGGGAGATATGGGTTAGGGAGATAACAGTATACTAGGCTACAGTACTTAGAATAGCAAGCACAGTGATACACAAGCAGACGAAAAGAACACTGTAGAGCGCAATTTGGCAGTATCCTGGGAGTGAACCAGCACTCCCATTTCTAGGTAAAAATTCCTAAAGATATTCTAGAATAGTGCACCAGGATACATAAAGGAGGTTCAAAACAGGTGAAAACTGGGAAAAGCCCAAATTTATCTATTCATCCTTGATTAAATATGTTATGTTATGTTAATAAAATGAGAATCAAAGCGGAGAAAAAGAATTGTTATATAAACTTCAAATACAAGCAAAACAAAACATTTTTTTAGAGGTAACAAAAGTAGTAACACTACAACAAAAAAGATCAGAATACTCAGAGTAAGTAGTTTACTCCTTAAGGAGAAAGGAAGATATGTTCTGGTAGTCGCTTTAAAAAGGAATTGGCATTATTCTACTTAGCTTCAGTGGAATTACACCAGTATTTGTTTTGTATTTTTTAGGCTGTACGTACACATTTTATACATTTAAAGTACATATTGCACAATTCTGTGAGACTTTTAAAAGTTAAAGTATTAACAGCTCTGTCTTTACTTTCAAATGACAATCAATCTTCACTTATTTGCAACATCCTTAAGAGAAGAGACATCTGTATTTTCACAACTATCAAGTCTAAAGAAGACAACATACCTTATATAGCCCAATGCCAGGATCAATAAGAAAATCACAAGTTGATGTAGACGGCTGACTAGAAGATCCCACCCTTGGGGTTTTCTTTACTTTAGGTGGGCTATTAGAACACGGTTTGGCCTGTACATCAATCTGTTTAGATGTGCTAGGAAGATCTGGGTCTGGGCGAACTAGTAGCTGAATAATGTCATTCAGTCCAACATCATAGTCAAATAAAGTATATCCATTTTCCAACTGGAAAAAAAGGATAAAAAACATTAAAAGATTAAAATGCTTCTCTCAAAACTTGATCTTTCCACATCGTTAGTCACCCAAATGTCCTAGCCCAATTATTAAAATAGCAAAGCAATTTAGTGATACTTAAACCATTCTTATTACTTTATGGCCTCTTTTGATGGCAGCAGCATCTCAGGACCTCAATAAATTCTTGAGAATCAATCCACATTAGCTATCAGGAATGCAGACAGCCACCAAAACCAAAAACATATCATTGCTTACATGACTTCAACATGTAGGCAGAAAAACCCTAGGTTTCCCACCAAGTTTTATTTAAATTAATAGTAACTGAATCCACTGTTAAGAAAGGTGAATTTTGAAGGTGAGTGGTTTTATGACCTTGTGTTCATATTTAAGTTAACAATTTTATGTTTCTAAAGCACTGCAATTTTTTTTTTTTAATCAAGCAGGAATTCCAGGTCTTGTTCATGCTATTCCACTTGCCTAAAGTTCTCTAATTCTATTCATTTGTAAAGGTAGTCAAGTTGTATCATGAAAAGTCTTCCAGGATGAATAATGAATAAATTATCTTGCAACTTACCCATATTTTGGCAAGGTCTCTGCAATGGGTTAAATTGTGACCACCCCACCACCCCATTATACTAAAGTCCTAATCCCAAATATCTCAGTATGTGAGTATTTGGAAATAGGGTCTTTACAGTAGTAGTAATCAAGTTAAAATTAGGTCATATTGGGTGGGCCCCAATCCATTGTAATTGACATCCTTATGAAAAGTGTAAATTTGACCACAAAGATGTGAAGGCAGCCATGTGACTAAGGCAATTATCTACAACCAAGGAATTTACAAAGGATTGCTAGCAACACTAGAAGCTGAAGGAAACAAGGAAGGATTTTCTATTAGAGCCATCAGAGAGAACATGGCACTACTGATACTTTGCATTCAGACTCACAGCCTCTGGAAACAGGAGACAATAAATTTGTTTTAAGCCACCTAGGTTTTGGTGGCCTTTTTTTTTTTAAACAGAAGTCCTTGAAAACTAATAGTCTCCCATTTTTTTTTCTTTATAAAATTCCGTTGGCCATTTTACCATAATACAATAAGAAAACCAAACTCCATTGAAGATCAAAACTAGCATTTCCCTAGAAACATTACCAATTTAATCACTGTTCATTTTCCCCTTCTTTGTATGTAATAACCATCCTCATTCTCAACTCCCTAAACACAGTAAGACCATATTTCCGAAGTCCACCAAAGGGAAGAATGAGTTGGTCCTTAATTGATAAACTTACTAGTATATTAAATAAATAATTTTAATTCAAGTTGTCCCAAAACACATCTAGCACAATCCTACACATTACACATATTCACAGTTTTAACTATAATAAGGGATCAAACAATTCACAAATTTCCCAGTAGGGAAATCAGACACTATCCCACAGGTTGGTTCATATGCTTATTCCAAGTAAGTCCAAAGGAGTTTCCCAAGTCAATAAGCAGATAAACCCTTACAGGGATTAGAGAACACCACTGCTTACTTTATTTAAAAAACAACAACAACACAACTTCTACCTAATTCTGAACTCCTGGAGAAAAATTCAAGGAGCCAAAAACCTATACATTCACACCTTCATTTTTGACATTCTCCAATACCCCTTTGCCCCAAAAAGGTAAGAACATACTAGTCTGGAAATGTTAAAAAAGTACAACTTGATTAACTGTACAACTATTGCACATTATGAGTGTCCAAGTAGAAGATAAAAACAAACTCTTAACAGTATAGAACAGCAAAACAAAAAAAAACCCCAGTAATACAATATGCAAATTAACAGGAAAGACATTTCCCAAAATGAAGCAAGCTGTTAAGGTGGTAAAATAACTGGAAATTCAAAGTGCTTCCACAAATAATTTTCCTTTGAAATCTGAGGCACAAGAATCAGAGTGTTGGCAGGGACACTCTTATACTCAATCCCTCTGATGAGTTTCTAAGTTACTGCTCAAAATCACATAAGCTGCTTCAAATGGTTATTTGGTTTGAAAGGAAAAGCAATGTCTTAAGTCAGGAAAACACTGCATATCAAGGCATGAGGCTCTATTCTGAAGTTAGGCCCACATTAACATGTAACTTTTCCTTCAATTATTCATGCTTGCTAGGACAGCCACTTTTACCCCAATTATCTACTTCTTCCCTAATTCAAAGGTATTCTTCCAGTTTTCCTAAAATAGTGATTACTATCCATTGCATAATTAACTTCCACACAGCTAGGTTTTTGTGAAGAGTGCTGGAATGAATTGTTACTTGAAAAGCAGTGAAGTTTTCCCAAATTTAGCACAAGTGTTGGCTGGAATTTACTGTCACTTATACCCCAAGTGGAGAAGGGACTGAGTCACTTAGAAATCACAGACACCTGTGAGTTTCAGGCATGTAACAATATTCCATCAATGTCTCACAGGACAAAATGCTTGGGAACTGCGGTCCTAGAAGATGGGAGCACAGTATTTAAAATACTATAGGTGTAATAATGGCCCTAGAGTGTTTTGTTTTTTTGCCAGACTTCAGTGTTGCATCTAGTATTGGGTTGAAGTAAGAAATTCCAGATAATAGGAAGAACTGTAACAGTGATGCAAAATAAAACTAGGAAGCAAACACTGACATTGACTGAGAAGGCAGTGAGAGAAGTCTTTCCAAAGGGGTTACTGACAACTTAATGCCCTTGACCTGCATCCCTTAAACAACCTTCATGTATCTTCCACATCATATATATAATACAGATAAGACACACATTCTCTCTCCCCGTTTAAATAGGCAAATGTTTTTACTTTGCGTTCCGTGTAAAAATAAGAATCCAGGGGCAAAAGGGTACTTCAGCTCTGATTCATGTCCTACCTATAGTGGTATAAACAAAAGCAAGAGGGGAAGTGACAGAATCTTTTCAAATTAGGAAAAGCTCTGGATTCTCAAAATATTTAGGGATTCATAATGTAACTCTTCCTTAAAGAGCTAATCCTCAGGATGCATGCTCAACCTCCCAGAGTAATATCCAAGTGAGGTTACTCTACTCTAACCAGAACTTTTAAAACCCTGAATTGCTGCCCTCTATTTTGACCCTCAAAAGTGGAGTTACTGGGCGCCTGGGTGGCTCAGTGGTTAAAGCCTCTGCCTTCGGCTCAGGTCATGATCTCAGGGTCCTGGGATCGAGTCCCGCACCGGGCTCTCTGCTCAGCAGGGAGCCTGCCTCCTCCTCCTGTCTCTCTCTGCCTGCCTCTCTGCCTACTTGTGATCTGTCAAATAAATTAAAAAAAAAAAAAATCTTAAAAAAAAAAAAAAAGTGGGAGTTACTCTGCTTTTCAAATTTAATTTGCATAGAGATCACCTGGAGTCTTTATAAGTGATTCTGATATATACCAAAAACTAACAGCAGCAAACCTCACATAAAAGGGGTGAGGAATAAGGGGGAAAGGGTATCATTTACATCAGAGACACTGTAAATTTGTTTTTATTTACATTTTTCACTATGTAGCAGTAAAGGGGTGACTTTTTCAAATAAGCACAACGGCATTCTATAAACTAGGGGCAGCACTGTGATGCAAATCCAGTAGTTGCTCTGTCCAAGGACTATGAACTCCAAAGAGTAAAAGAGAATAGA
Organism: Lontra canadensis; assembly: GCF_010015895.1. Taxonomy (NCBI): domain Eukaryota; kingdom Metazoa; phylum Chordata; class Mammalia; order Carnivora; family Mustelidae; genus Lontra; species Lontra canadensis. The sequence continues at coordinate 2,178,384 of NW_022631159.1, forward strand.
GATAATAATCACTGCCATGGCTACTCCTCAGCTCACAAAGTATACACAGCTGTGTCTTCTACAAAGCAGTGTCTTCCTTCTATCTTCAACTCAATGGGACACCAAAGGTCCATACTGGTTTATCACTGAGCTGCAGAAATCAAAGTAGTGAGTTATCAACTGTCCTAGGAGAAGTAGTACAAAAGGGTAATTATCCTCAACAGTTTTTCCCTAAACCTGGAACAGAATTTCCTGGTTTATCGGAAGTCTACTTTGTTGACCTGAATTTAACTCAATTTCTACTTTTTCCTCAAGACACCCAGGTGCATGTTTTTAGTATATTTGATACTTAGACTTTGTGAGTTTCCCAGGAACACACGAGAATGTTTCATTTCTATCTCTTGTGCTGAAGTCACCAAAGTATCCCAGCAATTCATGTACTATTATATCCTTAGCTAAAAAACAAAATTCGGAAGACGTGATCATATAATTCGTATCTTTGACCAAAAGATAATAAGGTATCAGTCACTGAAGGTATAGCAATATAAAGCTAGGTAGTGTTTAACATGTATGATTTCAAAAGCCAAGTTTACAACTGAATGGAACACCCATTTTTTTTTTCAAGTCAAACAGTAAAGGATCAATAAAACAGCTTCGAACACCTATCAAAGATGCTATCACTTATTTAAAAACAAATTAAAATAAACCCTGGCTCTTTCTCTCTCAAAGTATAATCTTGTTACTGACATTTCTGGGCAGTTTTTGAAGCTAAGCCTATGAAGGGAAGAAAAATATTCCTTTCAAATCCTTTGTGGCTATAGGAAAATCGTACTTCCACTAAATCAAAGAGCTACATTTATTCCAAACCACAGAAATGAAGCCAAACTGTAGTTTAACCAAGTGGAGAATGCACCTTTTTAGTTGGGGGTGGGGAAGACAAAATTGAGTACGCTTGGGTCTCTAGGTGTAGACTTGTCGGATAAGAAAAATCTTTAATGGGCCAGAGCATGGTCATACCATACAACTACCAGAGACACCCACAGACACCCTCACTGCCAAAACCACTTTCAGCCTTCAAGTATGTACCGCTGGCTATGCTCCAGTTGCTGTTTTAAAAGTTTGTGTGAGGGGGGCTACATCAGAAGGGAAGAAGCAAAAAGAGCAAACCAGTCAGTCTTTCACACTCCTTTCCACTCTGGGAATAAATCACCCTCTCTTGCCTATACCTAGGAGTTTAAAAGCGATCCCGAATTACATCAATGGCTCGCCCCTTCAGCCCAAGTTTCTAATCTTCAAGACGGATTCCAATTCCAGAAAAGAGGTGAGGGAAGAGAGCCAGAAGTTTTGGAAACCCTTCGAATCTTCAGTGTGCTCAAATCCTTTCACAGTAGAGAGTCAGAACTAGGGCTCTTGAGCCTAAGAGGAAACGAGTTTTAAGTTTCCCCCCTGCTGTCTGAGAGCCGAGAGCGCAGAGGAGCCACGAAAGCAATTCGAGCCGTTAGCCGGGTTAGCGCTGCTGGGAGCCGGATCAGTCGGCCCTCCCTACCGGCGCTGAGGCATGGCCGCCAGAGCCCGCTGCCCTCCTCGCCTCCAGGGGCGCCGACCCCGCCGAGGGCGGGAAGCTAGGGATCCCAGGCGCTACCGCGGGCTGTGCCAGCGGCTACCGCCCGGCTGAGAAAGGGTTGGGGCGGGGGGGTGAGGTCTCCGCGCTCTGGGCGCCTCCGCCTCTGACCCTGCCAGAAGCACCTGCACTTCGGGGCTGGTACGGACCCCGCTGCGCCCCCTCGGCGGGGCCTGGGCCTGCACTCTTGAGCCTCGCGAGCTGCACACCCGAAGTGGAGCCAGGTGCTCTCTACGCGCGCGGCGCACCAAGCCCTGGGGCCCGCCCAGCCCACGCGTTCTAGCGGCGCCCTGCAGCCCTCTCCCCGGGATCCCCGAGGGGTGCGGTGGGCTCGCCTCACCTGCTTGCCCCGGTAGAAGAGGCGCTGGCACTCGGGCCGCACGTCGAACAGCGCCCACACCCGCTCGCGCAGCTCCTCAATTGTGGCTTTGCGAGACACGTCTTCAATGGTGCGCGTCTGGGAGCCGTCGATGGTGCGAACCTGAATCCACATCTTGGCGGCGGGAGAGGAGACTGGCCCGGCTTTGTCTCCCCCTGCGTTCCGGACGCCGCGCCCCGCCCGGCCCGGCCCGCTTCCTTAGCAGCTCCGGCTCTCCGCGGGCAGCGGAAGAGCGCGCGCACAAATGAGGGAAACCGACCAGACGCGGGGCCCCACAGGCAGCGGCGACTCCTAATCCGCGCGCCTGCCCAGCGGAGCTGAGAAGGAAAGGAAACCGGAACCAGTCGGGCCGCCACTACCGCAGCCCCCGCCTCACGAATAGGAAGAAGCCTTGTCTGCGCCGCGCGCACTGTTTACTTATAGAGCTCTAGCTCCCACATGGAGGTCACGGCGCCAACCCGGATCTCGCGAGATCGACCTCCCGCTCCGCCTTAAAGAGGAAGCTGCGGGGGTGGGGAGGCGGCGAGGAGAGGGCTAGAAACCAAAGAGATCTAGAATGGGCGGGTGCGGGGAGGGCGGGGTGATAGGGCGGGGCTGCGCAGAGTCGTTACTTGTCGCTTCTCCTGCACCTGGGCACTGGAAACTCCCTCTAGTCTTTGGGGGGCTAGTGACTCCTCAGGCCTAAGCGGATACGGTTTCTGTGGTCTGAATAACACACCCAAAATAAGTGGGCGCGGCCTAAATTTCTGAGAGCGCACATAAAGAAGTGAGCTGCTCCTCCGCGCTTAGCCGAACACGGCCCGCCGCGGCCTAGGTGGGCCCGCGGCTCGGAAAGGACCCAACACCCTTCTGCTTCGCGAACTTCCTACCCGTCGCGAATTTCCCGCGGAGCCTGAATATTGTCTTCGCGCGCGGAAACCAGCTTCCTGTGGTTTCCCGCGGCTGCGCCGAGGTGGAGGCTTCAGGTCCGCAGGCCGCGGGTCCCGCTGGTATCGCTCTCTGATCCAACGCGCTCAGGCCTGGACCTTTGGCCACGGAAGTTTAGTGTTGCTATTAAGGAGGGCCGCTCGCCAAAATCGGACGTTTCTTTTTGTGGACCTTCCTCGTTAGTGTGCCTCTGACTAAGGGATTGAAGGGTCATGGAAAACACAAAGGATGCAGAACTACACACCTCAGGAGAAAAAACTCCAAAGACTCTACCAGGAATAAATTCTCGGAAATAGGCCCAACACAGGATTACCAAACAGTGGGTTTGTTTAAAATGAAAATGTTTTCATAAGAAGGAAGAGAACACATGAAAGTAGAGACATATAGAGGGATATAAATATAAAATAATATATATCACAAAATTTGGACTTTATACTTGCCAAAATCTGTAACTTGAATATTCAGACTGGTGCTAATTATTACCATAAAGGTAGAGAAGCAATTTTTTAATAAACAATTCAAATAATTATAAGTCTGGTGAAGTCCAGAGTAACATAAAAGAAGGATGGCCCAACATGGGAGAGAATGAAAAAAAAAAAAAAAATATATATATATATATATACACACACACACACATATTTTGGGTCCCTGCCCTTCCCGAAAATTTTATATTCACTTATATCCTCCAAATATAATTCATCTGATCTCCTGATTTAAGTACAGCAAATATTGAATATTCATTACATGTGTAAATGAGATGATGGAGATATGTAAAGCACACTTCTAAACTGCCCCAGTAAGGAATAGCTATTTGCTATTATAAAAATGTGCTATACTTTTGTGAAGACATGTTAAGAATTTCTTTAATTCCCTGCATACAGAGAATTTGCTACCTAGTTCAGTTAAGATTTAGAAAAGATGAAAATACTAAAGAATTGTTTAGTACTAAGTAATTTGTTGTCAGTTTAAACAACAGTTAATAATGATACAAGGGGGACTAGAATGATCTGGAAGTGTAAGGATGGGGTACAACTTGACCTAAGTTAGATGGCATATTGTAATGTAATTGAACATTTAAATATTCAACTCATAGATTGAGATATATCTGAATTATAATCCCAGTTTTTTTGTTTTTGTTTTTGTTTTTAAATTTTAATTTATTTTTAAAATTCTTTTCAGTGTTCCAGAATTCATTGTTTATGCACCACACCCAGTGTTCCATGCAATACATGCCTTCCATAACACCCCCACCAGGCTCACTCAACCTCCCAACCCCCCCCAAAACCCTTAGACTGTTTTTTAGAGTCCACAGTGTCTCATGGTTTGTCTCGCCCTCCAATATTCCCCAACTCCCTTCTCTTCTCCATCTCCTCATGTCCTCCGTGTTATTCCTCTGTTCCACAAATAAACGAAACCATATGATAATTGACTCTCTCTGCTTGACTTATTTCACTCAGCATAATCTCTTCCAGTCCCGTCCATGTTGATACAAAAGTTGGGTATTCATCCTTTCTGATGGAGGCATAATACTCCATAGTGTATATGGACCACATCTTCCTTATCCATCATCCTTTGATGGGCATTTTTGGTTCTTTTCACAATCTGGCGACTGTGGCCATTGCTGCTATGAACATTGGGGTAGAGATGGCCCTTCTTTTCACTACATCTGTATCTTTGGGGTAAATACCCAGTAGTGCAATTGCAGGGTCATGAGGAAGCTCAACTTTTAACTTCTTAAGGCATCACCACACTGTTTCCCAAAGTGGCTGCACCAACTTGCATACCCACCAACAGTGTAAGTGGGTTCCCCTTTCTCCACATCCTCTCCAACATATGTTGTTACCTGTCTTGTTAATTTTGGCCATTCTAACTGATGTAAAGTGGTATCTCAATGTGGTTTTTATTTGAATCTCCCTGATGGCTAGTGATGATGAACATTTTTTCATGTGTCCATTAGCCATTTATACATCTTCATTGGAGAAGTGTCTGTTCATGTCTTCTGCCCATTTTTTGACATGATTATCTGTTTTGTGTGTGTTGAGTTTGAGGAGTTCTTTATAGACCCTGGATATCAGCCCTTTGTCTGTAGTGTCATTTGCGAATATCTTCTCCCATTCCGTGGATTGCCTCTTTGTTTTGCTGACTGTTTCCTTTGCTGTGCAGAAGCTTTTGCTCTTGATGGAGTCCCAAAAATTCATTTTCGCTTTTGTTTCCTTTGCCTTTGGAGACATATCTTGAAAGAAGTTGCTGTGGCCAATGTCGAAGAGGTTACTGCCTATGTTCTCCTCTAGGATTCTAATGGATTCCTGCTTCACTTTGAGGTTTTTTAATCTATTTCGAGTTTATCTTTGTGTATTGTATAAGAGAATATAATCCCAGTTTTGATGTTTACTTCAAATATGATGTTGGACCAATAATTTGTTTTAATTTCCTCAGTGTAAAATGGTGTTTATAACATTTAATGAATGTATAGTGTAGTATGGCATAGCGCCCATCCCTTGGTAGTACACAATAAGGTATTTTCATGGTATTGTTATGGAGAGGATTTAGATAAGCAAAGAATGCCCAAAGAGCAGAGAATGCCTACACACAGACAGAAGATTTGCATTTTTACAGGTCAGGAGATACTGTGGATCAGAGAAAGATTTACTAGATAGAGAAGGGCAGAGTGTGAAGATTAGCATTCAAAGCAGGAGACTTTGTAGGCCCTAGGGAGAAACTAAAACTTTAAGGGGTCCACTGATGCATTAAATATGCATTTGGAAAGATAACAGAAGGAATTTTGAAGGATGCCTTAGGGAAAAACCAAGGGACCAGTCGGAAAGTTTAGTGAAGAGGCAATTGTGTCAATTTCAATGAAATTTGTGGCAGTGGATAAGAGAAGAAAGAGCAAATTCCAGAATATTCTAGAACTTCAAGCCTACCAGACTTGTAAAATGTGTGAATATGAGGGATGTAGAAATGTGAAATGCTGAGACTAATTCCTGGGTTTCTAGTTTAGGAGAAAAATGCATGTCTTGGATAGATGGTGATGCTCTTAACTGAAGTAGGTGGAGATGTATAACTGACCACTGGAAATATAAGCCCAAAGTTTTGAAGGGAAGTAGAAAAGTTATGAAAGAGGAACTAGTCAAGACTTTCTGTACTGCCCCCCATGAGGGGATTTATTCTTGTTACACTGGTGAACTTTTGGGAGAAAACCATCAAAATTGGTATCTACTTGGACTATATAGGATTTGTGTTAATCTAGTCAATATAGATCCCAAAGGATAAAGACTTAGAGGTGTGAGACCCAAAAAAGATACACTGTCCTGTGGAAACCAAATTAATTACTTCTTGAAACATAAGCTTATGTGTGTAGTAAGTTACTTAGGATATAAATAACTGATTGCAAATAGTAATTCTATATGTAACAAAATACACTCTTCTGCGTTTCTCCACACAGTACAAAAGGTTTCTCCTTTTTCCATATATGCTTTTGCTTACTTAGGAAGTTGCCCACTTGAAAAAGCAAGATAGAAGTTCTTTGACAAAAACCAAAATATCTTGGGACGCCTGGGTGGCTCAGTTGGTTGGACGACTGCCTTCGGCTCAGGTCATGATCCTGGAGTCCCGGGATCGAGTCCCGCATCGGGCTCCCAGCTCCACGGGGAGTCTGCTTCTCTCTCTGACCTTCTCCTTGCTCATGCTTTCTCTCACTGTCTCTCTCTCAAATAAATAAATAAAATCTTTAAAAAAAAAAAAAACAAAACCAAAATATCAGACAGTTCTGACATAACATACTTTATTATCACATGAGTAGCTGAAACAACTTGGATGTGACCAGGCAAAGAAAAGAGGAATTATTTATATAGATAAAGAGCAAATACTGAAATTTATGCCATCAGTCATGTCTCAAAATTTATTCAAGTCAAAACAGGTAAAACAGAAAAAAATTGATTTTTGAACTAATTATTCCAGACTCCTCCTACCACAGAATATCTCCAGTTTTCCCACCTAATGTCCCAAAGTCAAGAACTTTCATATATACTCAAAAAGCTAATTTCAATTTGCTCTCTGAAGCTATGATTATCACCATTTCATTACCTTCTATGTTAGTGGTCTTCCTTTTGGTACACCAGAATCACTCTACCAGCTTGCTGTCCTGGGGTCCAAGGGCAAGGAGTACATCAATGGAATCAGTACTCTCAGGCATCCAGTTGAATCTGGCCAGAGGGAAGGAAGCACAAACTGAACACTAAAACAATGAGGTCTGTATATTTATTCCACTGGGTTTCCCCCTGAAAGTTCACCTCTAGCTTCTGTTGCCATCCTGGGAAATCACTACTACTCTTAAAGTAGCCTACTCTACATGACTCACTTTCATATTTTGATAACCTTTCCTTTTTCTTATTGCTTTGGGTCTGCACATTGTAACAGTTCTACAGTCCTAGATTCATACATATTTCTTCAGTTTTCTGTACCGTGGCCCGTACCCTTTCAATTGAACCCTTGCATGCGTGCGTTTTGGGGGGGGGCTGTCATCAAAGTACCTTAATTAAAGGTTTTGTTATAATCTCTAGTGCTATTTCTGAAAGAACTACATGTTATGAGATGTGAACTAAAATTTCCATTGGTAAAAAATACTTTTTATTATGGCTCATTACTTAAATTAGCTATATTTAAAGGTTATGCTCCTTCTTTTTAATAGAATCACAGATTTTTACTTTGGACATTGCTTTAGAGGTAATTCCGGTCTATCTTCTCTTTAACAAATAAGAAAATGATTTGTACAGGACATGTAATCAATGAACGACAGTGTTAGAGCTTAGACCCCTGTGTCATTGCTCTTTCGCCAATGTTCTTTACCCTTTAGCTGTCCCTCTTTTTTTTTCTCTCAGGCTTCTCCATTCACTTTGTCTAGAGAATAATCCTTGTCCTTCTTGCAGTGTGTGCTTCTGGTTCTTTGATGACTCAGATAGAAGTGGGAACCTGGGATTCTCACTAAAAACTTACAGTTTATCCATGTTTTCAGTCACATGCTTTCTCCTGCCTAAAAAAAAAATTTTTTTAGGGTGCCTGGGTGGCTCAGTGGGTTAAAGCCTCTGCCTTCAGCTCAGGTCATGATCTCAGGGTCCTGGGATAGAGCCTTGCATCAGGCTCTCTGCTCAGCAGGGAGCCTGCTTCCTCCTCTCTCTCTCTTTGCCTGCCCCTCTGCCTACTTGTGATCTCTGTCTGTCCAAGAAATAAATAAAATCTTCAAAAAAAATGTTTTTTTTTTAATATTTTATTTTTAAGTAATCTCTACACCCAACATGGGGCTCAAACTCATAACACTGAGATCAAGAATCACATGCTCTACCAACTGAGCCAGCCAGGCACCCCTCCTGTCTTTTAGAATTAGCCCTCCTCTCTAAGGGTCTTTGGATCAATTCAGCTCAGATTTCTCCCCTGGAGGCAGGTAAGGCTCTATTTCCTAGTGATGGGGTCAATTCTAGTTACAGCTTGCTCTGTGAAACAAATTTTAGAAGTTTAAAATAACAACAGTGACTTTCCTGTCTTTCACATTTTCTGTAGCACAGGATTTCTGAATTGGCTAGTTGGAAAACCTGAGTTCTGGCTCAGAATTTATTATGCTATTGTAATCAGATGCAGCTAGAACTGGAAGAATGGAGGCTAGAGCAATTGGAAACTATCTAGGTATCTCTCGCTAGGAAGTCTCAGGACTTCTCCATGGACTTCTCTCTGTGGGGCAGTTTGGTCTTTCTCACAACATGGCTGCCTCAGAATAGTCAGGCTTCCTACATGGCAGTTGAAAACTTCAAGTGTGAGAACTCCAGTGAACATCACTGGAGGTGCATCACTTTTTATGACTTTGTTTGAAAGACATATAGCATCACCTGTACCATACTCTTTTGGCCAAAACATTTATAAAAGCCCATTCAGTTTCAAGAGGAGGGGATACATACCCCATCTCCTGATGGGAGGAGTGTCAAAAGATATGGGATGGAAGATATTGTTGCAGCCATTTTAGGAGAACAAACTTATATAACTTCTCCACTAATTTTTACCATCTTTCTTTTTTTGTATAACCAAAGAGTTTTTAAATTATGAAATACATCAGTCATATAAAAAAAGTATAGAGAATAATATAATAAATACTTTGGCATTCACCAACTTGCTTTAGAAATAAAGCATTTCAAGTATTTAAAATCCCTCTCTGCTTATAGTCTCTCTTTTCTAGAAATTGTCTTGAATTGAATATTTATTATTGTCATGCCTGTCTTTATACTTTTAATACATGTATCTCTAAAAAATATTAAATTTGAGGTCTTTTTACAGTTTATATAACATGATTCTTTGTAATATTGAAACATGTTTTAACTCAATATTATTTTTCTGAGATTTATTTGCATTAATGTATAGACTCTAGTGCAAACTGTATTAAAGATTCAGATGGGAATATGTTAAGCTAAACAGATGATATCTTCCAATTTTTCATCCTATACTTTTAATACAGAAGTGGCTACTTAATATGTAAATGAATGGTGTGCCTGTGTTCTGATAAGACTTTATGAAAATACATGGCAGGGTGCACAATTGCTGACCGCAGATCTAATATAAAAATTATAACACTACAGATATCTCATGTTCCCTAAAAGTTGCTTTAGGTTATAACCAATCCCCAATCTATCCTTATCATATTCCTTTACCTTAAGAAATTTTTAGCAACACTGACGTAGGAGTGAAACTGGCAGATTTACTAAATTTTGATTTGTGGAAAGCATCATTGAACTCTAGTTTTCACCTTTTATTCTTGATGGTAAAGGTCAGTAAACCCCTATAATTAGACCCTTGTAGCCACCCTCTTTTGAACTTGGCCAGGCTCTTTCTTACCATGCCTTCTCTGCCTAGAAAATTTCAACTCCTTTGTCATGATTTCCCTCAAATGCCACTTCATCCAGGCTGACTTTCCTGATACTCCCCAGCTGAAGAAAATGCTTCCCCTGCATTATCAAACTTAGTTCATGTCTCTAATATTTAACTCAGAGCTGTAATTTGTTTGCATGACTGTCTTTCCACTATTAAATTTTTGATTCCCTAGAGGATGCGGACTTAGTCTATTTATCTTTGTTTCCAACACAAAAATCAGTGCTTGGTACCTAGATATACTTAATAAGTGGTTGTTGAAGGATGGAAGGGAGGGAGAGAGGAACCAGAGTCTATTCAGATGTCTAGTTGGATCAAGAAAAAAATTTGCATAATCTTCAGCCCTCTAAAGGTAGAGATACCACTTTCTTTACCATTCCATTCCACCTCACCCTAGAGCATTTCTTCAGGCCCTCCTACCTCCTCTTTGCAGGGAGGTAGTTATACAGATAATTATAATTTTTGTGTGGAAAAAACTTTACATTGTCTTATGATCTAAATTTCCAGGTTCTAAGAGATTGAATGCCTTTAAAACTTTTAACTCTTTATGAAGAAGGATAAGAAAATTGAGGTAATAAAAAATAGATTTTTGTTTAGTACAGAGAAAAAAATAGATTGTTTCAATCTCACTAATATAATTAGTTTGCTGTGAGGATTACTGCCTGTGAACGAGGAAAGGTTATTAACATAAATACGTTCTATAGAAAGGTGTCCCCCCCCATTTTCCAATTGAAAACACATGTTGACATTATTTTGCTGATTTGCATGAGCAAGCAATCCTTTATAACTGATCTATATCCATTTAGTAATTGGTTTGTTTAATGAAGGTTTAATGAAAGTGTGTAGCATGATGGAAAGAATATGGGCTCTAGAATTGGGGAGACCTCAATTTGACTCTGTAGTCTGCTAATTGCCTGTCACAGCATTGGGCAACTTGCTTAATTTCTCCAAACCTTGATTTCTTTTTCTTTCTTTTTTAAGATTTTATTTATTTATTTGAGAGAGAGAGAGAGAGAGCGAGTGAGAGAGCATACAAGCAGGAGCAAAGGGCAGGAGAGAGAGAAGCAGACTCCCCACTGAGCAGGGTCTAGATCCCAGGACCCTGAGGTCATGATCTGAGCTGAAGGCAGCTGCTTAACTGACTGAGCCACCAGGCACCCCATCCAAGCCTTGATCTGTATCTGAAATAGAGTACCACAAGAACCAAATGAGGCAAACTCTCTTTGCACTGGCACTTGATAATGGTTACTTTCTTGTGTTTTTGTCACAATATCTGAGTGCATTCTGTCAAAAGAATTTATTCTGGTTTTCAAATGATTCTTTTGGTGATTGGAGACAATAAAGAATGTGGAATGGAAAGCTGTGTTGTCATTTTTAGTCCATTTGGGTTTATGAGCTTGAAAAAGCTCTTTCTGATAGGGTTCCAGTCAGCTTAAGATGGAGATGAATTATGAAGTGCTAACTTCTGCTTGGCAAATTGGCATATATCTAAATTATTTTTGTGTTTAGTTAGTTCAACAAGCGAATCATAATATTTATAAGGCACTTTAAGAAGCTTTCTATCCTCTTATGAAATCCCAAAGGATTTTCAAACTTAGAAAGATCTACTATTTAACTTTTCTCTGCTCACTCCTAGACTCCAAGTTTAAAATCTAAAAAATAATTCTGTAAAGACAAAAGAAAAAACATCACAATACAATTACACAAATATTTATGGTGATATAATAGTCCCATTTTCTCATTTTCTTCCTGGTATTTAAAATGATATTTACACTGTGCAAATAAACCAAATATATCTGTGTACTCCCTATAAAACTGTACTATTAAAATTGCATTTTATAAAGTTTCCATACAGTGAGGAAGTTTTGTTATCCCTTTTAGGTCGTTGAAAGATAATTTCTAGAGGATATTTAGCCTACATATTTTCCTTATAAACTACCATGGAGATTTTTTATCATGAACATTAATATAATTTATAAACCTTACAAAATTTTAGCAAAAGACTAGGAGTTAGCTGGGACTGCTTTGAGCAAATCATAGTTTTTCTTGGCTATTGATTATCTATCTCTAAAATAGTAATGAGCAGGAAAAGTAGTATTGGGTTAGAATAAACCACTAGTGATTAGCTGGTAAGGAGGCTGATAGCTTCAGTTTTACTCTGGAGTCAATTCTGTGAGGCAAACCTCAGTTTCTCAACTGTTATCTATTATTTACCTAATAGATTTACGGTAAGAATAAATGAGATATCATATGTATGTACTTAACATACCATTCAGTGAATGTTGAGTACCATTGTCAGTAACAGCAACTATCGGCAGACTCAGAAGCAACTAGTGTTGGAGTTTTTCATGATAATTAAGAATTTTTTTCATCAGGTACTTATGATATACTTCCTGTATTTGTTAGATTTTGCTGCATAACAAACCACCTAATATGGCTTAAAACAACAGCCATTTACTTAATTCATTATTCTATGGGTTAAAAATTTGGACTAGGCTCAACTGAGTGGTCTAGAATGGTCTCACCTGAAATGATCTGTTACTGAACCATACGGGTCTAGTCTGTGCTTATTCACAAGATAGATATGCAGAGTTCTAAGAAAGCCAGTGAAAACCTCCAAGACCTCTTGAGGTCTAGGCGTAGAATTGGCACAATGTCAATTCATCAGATTTTATTGAACAAATCAAGTACACAGCCAGCCCAAATTCAAGGAGAGGGAGAATTGACTCTCCCTCTTGATAGGAGGAACTGCAAAGACTCATTGTCAAGGGGTAGGGAGGGAAATAATTATGGCCCTCCATAATTATTTATATAATATATAAATATATTTTATATTTTAATAAATATAAATATATAATCAATATATAATGAATACAAAATTCTTAATTATAATTATAAATTATGTATAACCATATAAAATTGATATACAATAAATAATAAAATATATAAATTTTTAATTTTTAATACTTATATATAATTATATAAATGATTATATATTAATAATTACATGGTGATTATATATAAATATTATGATAATTATATATGATTATATATAAATGTATGATTTAAATAGTATTTAGATTAATTTTTTAATTAATCTAAAACACCATCTCCTATTAATCCTAGATGTAATAGATTATCCATTGGTAATCTTTTATAATATTGGTAAGCTTGTTTCTCCATTTCTCATAATCCACCAATCTCTCAATCTAACCACAGATTGCTACTATAAGTGTGTTTCATGTATTTGCTAGTTTGGGCTGAATTTTTTGTCACATGACCAGTTGGTGTTGCTAAACTTTGATCTACCTCAAATTTATGGTCCAGTATCATTTTATCTAATCCCAGCTAGGGCAAATTATATACTTTCTTGAGTAACCCCTCAGAATATATCATGGTACAATCTGAAAGAGGTTAGGAATTATTGTTTTGTTTTATGTCCAGAACAGTAAAAATGTTTTTTTTTTTAAGATTTTTATTTATTTATTTGACAGAGAGAGATCACAAGTAGGCAGAGAGGCAGGCAGAGAGAGAGAGGAAGGGAAGCAGGCTCCCTGCTGAGCAGAGAGCCCGATGCGGGGCTTGATCCCAGGACCCCAGGATCATGACCTGAGCCGAAGGCAGAGGCTTAACCCACTGAGCCACCCAGGTGCCCCAACAGTAAAAATGTTTTTAAGAATATCACAGCAATGTTTAGTTTTTTAAAACTTACCACAAGTCTCAAGAGAATAGACTAAAGACAAAGACTGACGATGTTGAATGTTAGCAAGAATAAAGAGTAACTGGGAGTTTCGTACCTTGCAGAATGGGAACAAAGATTGATTCAATCAAATTTGAAACCTGGGCAGTTTCTACATATCTATCCTAGGAGCAATTCTACTCACAGTTATATATGCAATAGAAATTAATGCATATGTTCAATAAAATATATATAAGAATGTTTGTAGTAGCTTTATTATAATAGCTCCAAGTTGGAAACCACCTAAATATAAATAGGAGAATGAGTGAACTAATTGTAGTATATTTATACCATGGACTACTACACAGCAATAAAAAAGAATGGGCTACAAATATATGCCTCAACATGAATGAATCTCAGAATCATTATGTTGAGTAAATGAAGCCAGGCACAAAAAACATATATTGTATGATTTCTTATATAAAGTTCAAGAAAATGTGAATTTAATCCATAGTGTTAGAAGTCAAAACTTTGGAGGATGAAGGAGTTGGCGGTGTTGACCAAGAGAGTACAAGAGAAACTTCTGGATGTTGGTAATATTCTAGTTATGATCTGGATGGTGGTCACAGGAGAGTTTATATATGGAAAATTTTATTTATGAGGAGTTCATTTTATGTATATTGAATGTTTATATATACCTACACTCACACAGTTATATTGATAAGCTTCTTAGAAAAAGTGGACTTTTTATTTCTATCAGTGGGTAATATAAATGAAAATATAAATCCTAGCTTTAGCATTGATCTGTATAGAGAAATTAACCTTCCACACTTCTCCCTCCTTTTTCAGAGATTAGTTAGGGAGAAAGTCCAGTATAAGAATTTGATCTGGTCAAAGATAAAGAAAAATGAAATTTAAAAGCTTCTGCAGGTTCTGCAATTAAGGATAATTTTTAAAAAGATTTTATTTATTTATTTATTTGACAGACAGAAATCACAAGTAGGCAGAGAGTCAGGCAGGGGGGTGGTGGGGAAAGCAGGCTCCCCGCTAAGCAGAGAGCCTGACGCAGGGCTCGATCCCAGGACTGTGAGATCATGACCTGAGCTGAAGGCAGAGGCTTAACCCACTGAGCCACCCAGGCACCCCTGCAATTAAGGATCTTAGATGAGAGAGGTTGGTTGTTCTATATTTTGGGGAAAGGTATGATAGTGTGTGTACATGCATGTGTATAAATACGCATGCATGTGTGTGACCATGTGTGCATATGCTGGGTGCACACATTGTGCCCGTGACTGTGTATGTATGTGCATTTTGTTTTCTACTGGATTCCCGTTGGAGGAGCTTGGAGGCATAGCTTTCCTCTAAAATATCAAAGGTTACGGGGCGCCTGGGTGGCTCAGTGGGTTAAGCCGCTGCCTTCGGCTCAGGTCATGATCTCAGGGTCCTGGAATCGAGTCCCGCATCGGGCTCTCTGCTCAGCGGGAATCCTGCTTCCCCCCGCCCTTCCTCTCTCTCTGCCTGCCTCTCTGCCTACCTGTGATCTCTCTCTGTCAAATAAATAAATACAAATCTTTAAAAAAATAAAATAAAATATCAAAGGTTTCGTGAAAGGGTGCATGCTTTGAGTTAAGTCCCAAAATTTTGGCGAAGATCCTAAGTACTATTATCCTAGATATAACAATGCAGACTTGGAGAAATGTTTAACCTCAAGTGAATAGCTCTAGGTGAAAGTGAGCACAAGGCAAGAGCCTAGGACTAGTAGTATATCACTCCTGTGTTAGGGAGTATGATATTTATAAAGTAGTATTAGAATCTCATTGGTAAAAGGAGAGGCATTCTGGGGGAAGTGACCTTTGAAGGAGGGTGAAGCAAGTCTAGGAACTATGCTACTCCTTCAAAAGGAACCTTATTTCTGTTCTTTGGACCTATAGCATCCAGTTCTTTGTTTTTTTCCTACATTTTCTCTCAATTCTTCATAAAAACGTAATATTCTGCTGCCTTATGTTGGTGGTGTTGGGACAGTAGGCAGGGAATTAAGAGACAAAGCAGTAAATGGAAGAGCAGCCTTTCCATTTCACCTCTCCCTGAGACTAATGTAACTGGAACCATAAGGTATAGAGAGGGAGGGCAGTGATCTTAGAATTCATGAGGCCACCAGGAATGAAATGAACAAAACCCCACTATGTGACAATAGAGAAGCTGCTGCAACATGGACAAATGCAGGAGGGGATGGGAGACCACCCCGCTAAAGTAAGGCAGGGATGGGAAATGGGGGTAAGAATGAGCAGACACTTGGCTCACAGTATGGTTTAGGATCTTTGATAAAGAATATTGGAATGACATGTGAATGAGATATTCACATGTCCTATTGTGACCTGTCCAAAAGAGACCTATTGGATTTTTTACAATGTGTTGAAATACCCCATATGTACAATATAGAAGGCCAAAATAGGCGTGACTGGGTGCCTTCATAGGTTAAGTGTCTGCCTTTGGCTCAGGTCAAAGCCCCTGCATCGGGCTCCCTGCCCAGTGGGGAGTCTGCTTCTCCCTCTGCCCCTCTCCCTCTGTCTCTCTCCCTTTCTGTCTGCCCCTCTCCCTTTCCCTCTGTCCCTATCTCCTTCTACCCCTCCCCCTACTCATGCTCTCTCTCTCACTCTCAAATAAATAAATACAATCTTTAAGAAAAAAAAAAGCCAAAAATACATTTGTATTTAGCTTCCTGATATGTAAGTATGGGAACAAATTGAAACGAGATACAAATTTTAAAATAATAAGTAATACTTAAAATATATTCTTTGAGGATTTCAATTATTTTGAATTATTCATAGATCAGTGGGAAAAAAGCATGGATTTGAAATGAATGTAGTTGAAATTGTGTGTATCTTCAGCAGTTTTATCCAAAGTCAGCAGAGAGGCTAACTACTTTTTAATTGTCAAAAATGTCAAAGAAACCTAAGGAGAGTAAATGTAATTGAGGCAAGGACATGCACTTGTCAGATTTTGTATTCAGCAACTTCAACAAAGCAACTCTTAAAATATTACAAGAAAAACTTTATATGTCTCATGGTCGTGGAATGTAAGTAGAAATAGAATATATGCCTCCGAATGTCTCCTTTGAATCAGAAAGTCTAATCAGACTAATACTAGAAGTAGTATGATTTCCCCGTATCTTTTCAGGACTCAGTCCCAGTCCATATACAGTGATTAAGATGGTAACTCTGAATGTGGTCCAGTTTTGGAGCAGTCAATTTAACCATGCTGTAGTCAGTCATTAAAGCATCCAAACCCGCATGGTCATTTTATTTGCAGTTGTGTATAGAACTAGTTTATTATTTTCTCTTAAATTATTTGCAAGATTCCTAAAGTGGTTTTTTTTTTCCTATTCTCATTGGTAGGCATTTATTTGTGGCTTAAAAATACTTGGTGAATATTTCAGATATTTTATTAGTTCGCTAGGGTTTCCATAACAAAGTACCACAAACTATTTACTTGGTGGCTTAAACAACAGAAATTTATTTTCTCAGTTTGTTGGCTCGAAGTCCAACATCAAGGTGTCAGCAGGTTTCATTTCTCCTGAGGCCTCTCTTCATGGCTTGCAGATGGCCACCTAGTTGTTTTTTATTCACATGGGCTTTTTTCTGTGCATGATCTTTCCTGGTGTCTTTCCCTCTTAGAAGACTATCAGTCATATTGAATTAGGGTCCCATCCATATGACCTTTTTACCTTAATTACTTCTTTAATTAAGGACCTATCTCCAAATACAATCATATGGGGGCTAGGACTTCAACATTTAAATCTGTGGGGACAGGGACACAATTCAGTTCATGGGAGATGGCCATACTCATGAACTTGAAATTCTATCATCACCCAGTTTTGTTTTAAGATTACAACTTACTGGTTATTGTAAATAGCATAATACCCTAAGTAAAGGAAGAATTGCTATTGGAAAAACCCTTGAAACTAATTTAGGGATTTTAAAATTTACTTCAGCCAGGTGGAGCCTCAGATCGTTAAGAGCTAAATGATTATAACCACATGTTGAATATTAATCTTAGAAAATTCAGTTATTTAAGATGTTAGTAAATTCATTGGCAAATAAATAACAACTGTGAGAAATAATACAATAATCTTTTTTAGTTTGCAGATTTAAGAAAACTCTAGATGAGTTTTTTTCAGAGCTTTCCCTTTTTTAATCTTTTAATTTTTAATTCATTTTTTTTGTTAGGTTCAATTAGTCAACATATAGTACAGCATTAGTTTTTGATGTAGTGTTCAATTATTCATTAATTGTGTGTAACACCCAGTGCTCATCACAACACGTGCCCTCCTTAAAACCCATCACCCAGTCACCCCATCCCTCCACCCCCTCCCTTCTGTAATCTTCAGTTTGTTTTCTGGAATCCAGAGTCTCTCCCGGTTTGTCTTCCTCTCTGATTTCTTCCCATTCAGTTTTCCCTCCCTTCCCACATGGTTCTCTGGGCTACTGCTTATATTACACATATGAGTGAAACGATATAATTGTGTTTCTCTCATTGACTTATTTCACTTAGCATAATATCCTCCAATATTTTTCCCTTTAAAAAGAAAAAAGATTTATTTATTTATTTTAGAGGGAGTGAGTGAGGCAGCAGGGAGGGCCAGAGGAAGAGAGGCAGCAGGGAGGGCCAGAGGAAGAGAATCCCTAAGCATAATTCCCACTAAGTGTGGAGCCTGTCCCAGAGCTCAATCTCATGACCTAAACATCATGCATGACCTGATCCAAAATCAAGAGTTAGCCACTTAACCAATAGCCACCCAGGTGGAAACCCCAGGGCTTTTTCCTTCTAATGAATCATGTTAAATCCTAAAATAGTCAAGGTAAAGAGCTTTGATTTCTAAAGCTAAACATTTAAGATGCAACATTTCCCTTAAAAAAGCAAAGAACCCGAAAATGTAAATTAATAAGTTCTAAAAATATGTAGTGAGAAAAGAAAGAGCTTTGTGTATATATAACCTAAAGAGATAGAAGTGATCTGTATGTTTTGTCTTAAGGATAGTTATTCCTTGGGGCGCCTGGGTGGCTCAGTTGGTTAAGCCTTTGCCTTAGGCTCAGGTCATGATCCCAGCATTCTGGAATCGAGTCCCACATTGGGCTCCTTGCTCAGCGGGAGCCTGCTTCTCCATCTGCCTCCGCCTGCACTCTGTCTGCCTGTGCTCACTCTGACAAATAAATAAATAAAATCTTAAAAAAAAAAAAAAAAGAATAGTTATTCCTTTTAGAAAAAGAGGCAAGAGTACTGAGGTAAATCATTTTGAAAGATGATTGTTGTTCTGATTTGGCTTTCCTATTTTTTTTTTTAAGATTTTATTTATTTATTTGACAGAGAGAAAGAGATCACAGGTAGGCAAGCAGCAGGCAGAGAGAGAGGGGGAAGCAGGCTCCCCACTGAGCAGAGAGCTCCATCCCAGGACGCTGAGATCATAACCTGGGTGAAAGGCAGAGGCTTAACCCACTGAGCCACCCAGGTGCCCCTTGGCTTTCCTACTTTTAAAATAAACATGGTGTGGATGCAAGTAAAGAAACCTGTTGTTTTTCTGCAGATCTGGAGTGGATCTTGTGTGTTGGCAAGTTTTGGTGTGCTTGTTCTCAGAGAAATTCTTCCTACACTGAAAGTCTAAACCCTTAAAATATGATATTATGGTCACATAAAGTTATAGTTAAAAGGACATTTTAATTTACTTTTAAAATTAAAGTTAGAAAAATTTACAATCTGTTCCTTTTCTCAAACACTTGTAACCACAAGTTTTATTCACTGTAAATATCTTAATCTTCCTTGAAAGTCCAGGTAAGATGTTTTTGTTTAAGCTGCTTAGTGATGTTTTCTGAGAAAAAAGAATTGTTTATATAATGGTATGCCTAACTTTAATAGTTTCTAGAATGGCATCTGAAAATAAAAAAGAAAGTCTTTTCCCTTTGACATTGATGAGTAAATACCATTCAGTGATATAAAGCAGTGATAAGAATCTATTGCAATACACACAGAAACCCCATTTTGAGAAGTTGCTTTCTGAAGATTGTGGTACCTTGTTTATTAGGAGAAAATTTAGAGAACATTTTTGTAATTTCTATTGACGTCCACAAAGATAAATATGGTTTTAAGTAGTCAAAGAATCAGAATTGGTGAATTTTAAAACAACAAAAATTATCTTTTTGAGCCTCAAACTTTTCCATTTGTCTTTTATTATCTTTAATACCTAGGTAATACATATACATTGTAGAAATTAGGGAAACTTACTTGAATTTCTTCTGTCTTCTAGAGAAAACCACTGTGGATTTTTTAAATATAAATACTCTAGACATTTTTCCATGTGTATGTGTATGTAGCTTAGCACTTAACAGAATAAACTGAACAATGTTTGCTCGTTACTCTATGTAGATTTTGGTTTTTTTGATGGTTGTGCATAATATTCCATTGAATGGATAACATATTTAAAAAAATCCCATTGATGGATATTTGGGAAGTTTCTAAGTTTTGCTAGTATAATCAATGCCTACGTGAACATACACATATGCACACACACATTTATATAGCTATATCTTTATATTTATATATCTATTCCTATCTATCTTTATGATAAGTGATAAATAGTATTTCTTTAGAATAAATTCCTAGATATGTATTTACTAGATGAAAGAGCTTGCATATTTTGACAGATAAAAGCCCTCTTAACCAAAGAAATAAAAACTGGTAAATGTCCTATTAATCAAAATAAGTGACTAAAGAGGGAAATCATAAAAATATGATATATGTATATATAAATGCACACATATATATGTATAAAATATATGTAAACATACACATATATCTTAAGCATTTTATTTTTACTTAAAAAATATAAATGCGGGGCGCCTGGATGGCTCAGTGGGTTAAAGCCTCTGCCTTCGGTTCGGGTCATGATCCCGGGGTCCTGGGATCGAGCCCCGCATCGGGCTTTCTGCTCGGCAGGGAGCCTGCTTCCTCCTCTCTCTCTGCCTACTTGTGATCTCTGTCTGTCAAATACATAAATAAAATCTTTGAAAAGAAAAAAATATATAAATGCATGTTCATTCATTAATTTAGATGAAATTTTAAAATTTCTTTTTAGGCCTAAGGAATTTATTGTTGTTGTTGTTGTTGACAATGAGACCCATGATTAAATTCCACATAATCTTTTTGGATGAATGACATCTGCAATGAATTGTTTAGGCTTTTTAGTTTCCCTTTTTCTAAGGTGGAGCAAGAACTGAAAAAGTGTATACTCCTCCAATCTTTTGCTACTAATTTGGCATTTGTATGTGTGTGATCTGCCTTTAGAATCTATCCAAAGCATTCAAATTAGTTTCCCCTGAAACATATCTTTTTCTTTTCTTTTATGTAATACTGATTAAATAACATAATTATAAAACAAGTATAATTGACATACATGTATTTTTTAAGAAACCAAACCACTGACTCTTGATAAGCAAAAAACTCAAAATGTCAAGAGCAGATCAGAGAGTACTCTACTGGTATAAAGGACTCAATGGGTCCCGGCCAGCTGTGTGTTTTATAGAATCAGTAGAGTGTCAGTTTAATAATTTAGTTAATTCAGGGTTGGTTGAGAGAGTTTCTACTAAATTGCCTTTCAGGAAAGTACCCTTGACTTACCCTCTTCCAGCAGTATATGCAGTATATGAGAGTGTTTCCGTCCACTCTGGCTCTCAAACTTTAGTGGTCATAAGAATAACTTGGACAGGGGTGCCTGGGTGGCTCAGTTTGTTAAGTGTCTGTCTTCAGCTCAGCTCATGATCCCAGGGTCCTAGGATTGAGCCCTTCATTGGGCTCCCTGATCAGTGGGGAGCCTGCTTTTTCTCCTGTTCACCCTGCTTGTGCTTTCTCTCTGTGTCAAATAAATAAAAATCTTTAAAAAAAAGTAAGAATCACTTAGACAACCTGTTAAAAATGCAGATTCTTGACACACCATTCTAATAGATTTTGATTTGGGGCAAGTCCCAAGAATCTGCAAAATATCAACCAAGGTGATCATGTCAAAATATTTAATTGAAGGATGAGATTCTATGATTCTCATTAATCCACAGAGAGTCATCTAACAAAATTTGATTAAGGTAACAATATTATCCATTTAGGTAATTTCACCTCTTTGATCCAACCTATTCATTCTAGAGAAATAACTTTCAGGAAAAGAATTCTCTTGGTCCATCCAGCTTTTCTATGACAGAGATTTTGACAATCTAAATATTTATTTTTGAAAAATCAAAACTAGATATTTGAAAATTCTGAATGCATCTTAGTAGTAGGGGGTAGATCCTCTAAAGCACACCATATAGGATTTTTCAGAGTTGGATTAGGATTCAGATGGAACTCAGCTTCTTTTTTTTTTAAATTTTTAAATTTGAGTATAGTTGACATACAATATTATATTAGTTTCAGGTATACAACATAGTGATTCAAATTCTCTATATATTATGCTGTGCTCATCATAAGTATAGCTGTCACCCAACACTGCTATTACAATATCATAGACTATATTCTCTATGCTGTCGTTTATCCATTCCATAACTGGAAGACTGTATCTCCAACCTCTTCACCCAATTTTCTCATCACCCCATCCTCCCCCTCTCTGGCAACCGTCAGTTTGTCCTCTGTATTTATATATCTGAGTCTGCTTTTTGTTTGTTTAGTCATTTGTTTTGTTTTTTAGGTTCCATTTTTTAATGAATTCATATGACATTTGTATTTCTCAGTCTGACTTATTTCACTTAGCATAATACCCTCTAGGTCCATCCATATTGTCACAAATAGCATGATCTCAACCTTTTTCAGGACTGTGTAATACTTTGGTTCATATTACATCTTCTTTATCCATTCACCTATCAATGGACACTTAGGTTTCGTCTATATCTTGCCTATTGTAAATAATGTTGCAATAAACATAGGGGTATGCATATCTTTTCAAATTATTGTTTTTGTTTTCTTTAGGTAAATACTCAGTAATGGAATTATTGGATCATATAGTACTTCTATTTTTAACTTTTTGAGGAACCCCCTACTGTTTTTCACAGTGACTGTGTCTATTTACACTCCCACCAATAGTGCATGAGTATTCTTTTTTTTCCATATCCTCTCCAACACTTACTATTTCTTGTCTTTTTATTTTAGCCATATGACAAACGTGATAACTCAGATTCTTGCCTATATATTAAACAGCTTCATAGGGGCAATCTCACCTTAGTTTTTACCCAAGTCACTTTGCCATTAAATGGAATTTAAATAAACCTACAGCCAGGTAATGAAGGAATTTTTTTTTCTCTAAAAACCATGCCTTTAGTAAGCCAATGATACTAAAACTTGAATTTTTTTTATTTTTTATTTTTTATTTAAAATTTTTATTTATTAATTTTAAAATTCCAGTATCATTATAAAACCTGAATTTATAATAAGAAGTTAATGTCTATTATCACCTAAAACAACAGCAACAAAAAATATTGAAAATTTTTTTGACAATAGAAAACCACAGTTAATTTATTAACACTTTTTTTTATTATTATTATTTTTTTAATTTTATTTTTTATAAACATATATTTTTTTTCCCCAGGGGTACAGGTCTGTGAATCGCCAGGTTTACACACTTCCCCACACTCATCATAGCACATACCCTCCCCAATGTCCATAATAACCCCATCCCCCCCAACCCCCCTCCCCCCAGCAACCCTCAGTTTGTTTTGTGAGATTAAGAGTCACTTATGGTTTATCTCCCTCCCAATCCCATCTTGCTTCATTTACTCTTCTCCTACCCCCTTAACCCCCCATGTTGCATCTCCTCTCCCTCATATCAGGGAGATCATATGATAGTTGTCTTTCTCCGATTGACTTATTTCGCTAAGCATGATACCCTCTAGTTCCATCCACGTTGTCGCAAATGGCA
Source organism: Lontra canadensis (assembly GCF_010015895.1). Lineage (NCBI taxonomy): Eukaryota > Metazoa > Chordata > Mammalia > Carnivora > Mustelidae > Lontra > Lontra canadensis. Next base: position 2,201,824 of record NW_022631159.1, read on the forward strand.
AGATTTCATTTCTTTTGATGGCTGCATAGTATTCCATTGTGTATATATACCACATCTTCTTTATCCATTCGTCTATTGATGGACATCTAGGTTCTTTCCATAGTTTGGCTATTGTAGACATTGCTGCTATAAACATTCGGGTGCATGTGCCCCTTCGGATCACTACGTTTGTATCTTTGGGGTAAATACCCAGCAGTGCAATTGCTGGGTCATAGGGTAGTTCTATTTTCAACATTTTGAGGAACCTCCATGCTGTTTTCCAGAGTGGTTGCACCAACTTGCATTCCCACCAACAGTGTAGGAGGGTTCCCCTTTCTCCGCATCCTCGCCAGCATCTGTCATTTCCAGACTTGTTAATTTTAGCCATTCTGACTGGTGTGAGGTGGTATCTCATTGTGGTTTTGATTCGTATTTCCCTGATGCCGAGTGATATGGAGCACTTTTTCATGTGTCTGTTGGCCATCTGGATGTCTTCTTTGCAGAAATGTCTGTTCATGTCTTCTGCCCATTTCTTGATTGGATTATTCGTTCTTTGGGTGTTGAGTTTGCTAAGTTCGTTATAGATTCTGGAGACTAGCCCTTTATCTGATCTGTCATTTGCAAATATCTTCTCCCATTCTGTCAGTTGTCTTTTGGTTTTGTTAACTGTTTCCTTTGCTGTGCAAAAGCTTTTGATCTTGATAAAATCCCAATAGTTCATTTTTGCCCTTGCTTCCCTTGCCTTTGGCGATGTTCCTAGGAAGATATTGCTGCGGCTGAGGTCGAAGAGGTTGCTGCCTGTGTTCTCCTCAAGGATTTGGATGGATTCCTTTCTCACATTGAGGTCCTTCATCCATTTTGAGTCTATTTTCGTGTGTGGTGTAAGGAAGTGATCCAATTTCATTTTTCTGCATGTGGCTATCCAATTTTCCCAACACCATTTATTGAAGAGGCTGTCTTTTTTCCATTGGACATTCTTTCCTGCTTTGTCGAAGATTAGTTGACCATAGAGTTGAGGGTCTATTTCTGGGCTCTCTATTCTGTTCCATTGATCTATGTGTCTGTTTTTGTGCCAGTACCATGCTGTCTTGATGATGACAGCTTTATAGTAGAGCTTGAAGTCCGGAATTGTGATGCCACCAACTTTGGCTTTCTTTTTCAATATTCCTTTGGCTATTCGAGGTCTTTTCTGGTTCCATATAAATTTTAGGATTATTTGTTCCATTTCTTTGAAAAAAATGGATGGTACTTTGATAGGAATTGCATTAAATGTGTAGATTGCTTTAGGTAGCATAGACATTTTCACAATATTTATTCTTCCAATCCAGGAGCATGGAACATTTTTCCATTTCTTTGTGTCTTCCTCAATTTCTTTCATGAGTACTTTATAGTTTTCTGTGTATAGATTCTTAGTCTCTTTGGTTAGGTTTATTCCTAGGTATCTTATAGTTTTGGGTGCAATTGTAAATGGGATGGACTCCTTAATTTCTCTTTCTTCTGTCTTGTTGTTGGTGTAGAGAAATGCAACTGATTTCTGTGCATTGATTTTATATCCTGACACTTTACTGAATTCCTGTACCAGTTGTAGCAGTTTTGGAGTGGAGTCTTTAGGGTTTTCCACATATAGTATCATATCATCTGCGAAGAGTGATAGTTTGACTTCTTCTTTGCCGATTTGGATGCCTTTAATTTCTTTTTGTTGTCTGATTGCTGAGGCTAGGACTTCTAGTACTATGTTGAATAGCAGTGGTGATAACGGACATCCCTGCCGTGTTCCTGACCTTAGCGGAAATGCTTTCAGTTTTTCTCCATTGAGAATGATATTTGCGATGGGTTTTTCATAGATGGCTTTGATAATATTGAGGTATGTGCCCTCTATCCCTACACTTTGAAGAGTTTTGATCAGGAAGGGATGCTGTACTTTGTCAAATGCTTTTTCAGCATCTATGGAGAGTATCATATGGTTCTTGTTCTTTCTTTTATTAATGTGTTGTATCACATTGATTGATTTGCGGATGTTGAACCAACCTTGCAGCCCTGGAATAAATCCCACTTGGTCATGGTGAATAATCCTTTTAATGTACTGTTGAATCCTATTGGCTAGTATTTTGGTGAGAATTTTTGCATCTGTGTTCATCAAGGATATTGGTCTGTAGTTCTCTTTTTTGATGGGATCCTTGTCTGGTTTTGGGATCAAGGTGATGCTGGCCTCATAAAATGAGTTGGGAAGTTTTCCTTCCATTTCTATTTTTTGGAACAGTTTCAGGAGAATAGGAATTTGTTCTTCCTTAAATGTTTGGTAGAATTCCCCCGGGAAGCCGTCTGGCCCTGGGCTTTTGTTTGTTTGGAGATTTTTGATGACTCTTTCAATCTCCTTACTGGTTATGGGTCTGTTCAGGTTTTCTATTTCTCCCTGGTTCAGTTGTGGTAGTTTATATGTCTCTAGGAATGCATCCATTTCTTCCAGATTGTCAAATTGGTTGGCATAGAGTTGCTCATAATATGTTCTTATGATTGTCTGTATTTCTTTGGTGTTAGTTGTGATCTCTCCTCTTTCATTCATGATTTTATTGATTTGGGTCCTTTCTCTTTTCTTTTTGATAAGTCTGGCCAGGAGCTTATCAATCTTATTAATTCTTTCAAAGAACCAGCTCCTAGTTTCATTGATTTGTTCTATTGTTTTTTTGGTTTCTATTTCATTGATTTCTGCTCTGATCTTTATTATTTCTCTTCTCCTGCTGGGTTTAGGGTTTCTTTCTTGTTCTTTCTCCAGCTCCTTTAGGTGTAGGGTTAGGTTGTGTACCTGAGACCTTTCTTGTTTCTTGAGAAAGGCTTGTACCGCTATATATTTTCCTCTCAGGACTGCCTTTGTTGTGTCCCACAGATTTTGAACCGTTGTGTTTTCATTATCATTTGTTTCCATGAATTTTTTCAATTCTTCTTTAATTTCCTGGTTGACCCATTCATTCTTTAGAAGGATTCTGTTTAGTCTCCATGTATTTGGGTTGCTTCCAAATTTCCTCTTGTGATTGAGTTCTAGCTTCAGAGCATTGTGGTCTGAAAATATGCAGGGAATGATCCCAATCTTTTGATACCAGTTGAGACCTGATTTAGGACCGAGGATGTGATCTATTCTGGAGAATGTTCCATGGGCACTAGAGAAGAATGTGTATTCTGTTGCTTTGGGATGAAATGTTCTGAATATATCTGTGATATCCATCTGGTCCAGTGTGTCATTTAAGGCCTTTATTTCCTTGTTGATCTTTTGCTTGGATGATCTGTCCATTTCAGTGAGGGGACTGTTAAAGTCCCCTACTATTATTGTATTATTGTTGATGTGTTTCTTTGATTTTGTTATTAATTGGTTTATATAGTTGGCTGCTCCCACGTTAGGGGCATAGATATTTAAAATTGTTAGATCTTCTTGTTGGACAGATCCTTTGAGTATGATATAGTGTCCTTCCTCATCTCTTATTATAGTCTTTGGCTTAAAATCTAATTGATCTGATATAAGGATTGCCACTCCTGCTTTCTTCTGATGTCCATTAGCATGGTAAATTCTTTTCCACCCCCTCACTTTAAATCTGAAGGTGTCTTCGGGTTTAAAATGAGTTTCTTGTAGGCAACATATAGATGGGTTTTGTTTTTTTATCCATTCTGATACCCTGTGTCTTTTGATTGGGTATTTAGCCCATTTACATTCAGGGTAACTCTTGAGAGATATGAATTTAGTGCCATTGTATTGCCTGTAAGGTGACTGTTATTGTATATTGTTTCTGTTCCTTTCTGATCTACTACTTTTAGGCTCTCTCTTTGCTTAGAGGACCCCTTTCAATATTTCCTGTAGAGCTGGTTTGGTGTTTGCAAATTCTTTCAGTTTTTGTTTGTCCTGGAAGCTTTTAATCTCTCCTTCTATTTTCAATGATAGCCTAGCTGGATATAGTATTCTTGGCTGCATGTTTTTCTCGTTTAGTGCTCTGAATATATCATGCCAGCTCTTTCTGGCCTGCCAGGTCTCTGTGGATAAGTCTGCTGCCAATCTAATATTTTTACCATTGTATGTTACAGACTTCTTTTCCCGGGCTGCTTTCAGGATTTTCTCTTTGTCACTAAGACTTGTAAATTTGACTATTAGGTGACGGGGTGTGGACCTATTCTTATTGATTTTGAGGGGGGTTCTCTGAACCTCCTGGATTTTGATGCTTGTTCCCTTTGCCATATTGGGGAAATTCTCTCCAATAATTCTCTCCAATATACCTTCTGCTCCCCTTTCTCTTTCTTCTTCTTCTGGAATCCCAATTATTCTAATGTTGTTTCGTCTTATGGTGTCACTTATCTCTCGAATTCTGCCCTCGTGGTCCAGTAGCTGTTTGTCCCTCTTTTTCTCAGCTTCTTTATTTTCTGTCATTTGGTCTTCTATATCGCTAATTCTTTCTTCTGCCTCATTTATCCTAGCAGTGAGAGCCTCCATTTTTGATTGCACCTCATTAATAGCTTTTTTGATTTCAACTTGATTAGATTTTAGTTCTTTTATTTCTCCAGAAAGGGCTTTTATCTCTCCGGAGAGGGTTTCTCTAATATCTTCCATGCCTTTTTCGAGCCTGGCTAGAACCTTGAGAATCGTCATTCTGAACTCTAGATCTGACATATTACCAATGTCTGTATTGATTAGGTCCCTAGCCTTTGGTACTGCCTCTTGTTCTTTTTTTTGTGGTGAATTTTTCCGCCTTGTCATTTTGTCCAGATAAGAGTATATGAAGGAACAATTAAAATACTAAAAGTGTGTCAACAACCCCAGGAAAATATGCTTTAGCCAAATCAGAAGAGATCCCAAATCGTGAGGGGGGGGGGGGAAGGGGATATAAAGAGGTTCAGAAAGAAAAAAAGAAAAGAAAAAAAAGTAAGAAAAAAGAAACAAATAAAAAAAGAAAACCAATAATGAAAAAATATAAAAAGGAGAAAAAAATATATATATTAGATGAACTAGTTAAAAAACGTTAAAAAAGAAAAGGGTAAAAGTTAAAAAAATTTAGCAGAAGAAGAGAAAAAAAATTGAAAAAGAAAAAAAAAATTAAATTAACTGCAAGGCTAAAGAATCATGGGGAGAAAGCCATGAGTTCCGTGCTTTGCTTTCTCCTCCTTTGGAATTCCGCTGCTCTCCTTGGTGTTGAAACTGCACTCCTTGGTAGGTGAACTTGGTCCCGGCTGGGTTTCTTGTTGATCTTCTGGGGGAGGGGCCTGTTGTAGTGATTCTCAAGTGTCTTTGCCCCAGGCGGAGTTGCACCGCCCTTACCAGGGGCCGGGCTGAGTAATCCGCTCGGGTTTGCTTTCGGGAGCTTTTGTTCCCTGAGCGCTTTCCGTAGAGTCCGAAGGATGGGAACGAAGATGGCGGCCTCCCAGTCTCCGGCCTGGAGGAGCCGAGAGTCCGGGGCCCCACTCCTCAGTGCGCCCTCAGAGAACAGCGCCCAATTGCTCCCTTCACCCTGGCCTCCGGCCGCGCTCTGAGCTGACCGAGCCTGAGACCGGTTCAAGGTAAACCCGAGCTTAGAGCTCACTCCTCAACTCTGTCTCTGTAGCCGGCTTCCCGGTTCTAATACCTGTAAGCTCTGCGACACTCAGACACCCCCGATCCTTCTGTGACCCTGCGGGACCCGAGGCCACGCTGACCCCGCGTGCGCTTCACCCCAGTTAAGCCTCTGGAGCGATGTCCCTCAGCGGAACAGACTTTTAAAAGTCCTGATTTTGTGCTCCGTTGCTCTGCCGCTTGCTAGGAGCCGGCCCCTCCCCCCGCGGTCTATCTTCCTGTCACTTTGGATTCACTTCTCCGCCAGTCCTACCTTTCAGAAAGTGGTTGATTTCCTGTTTCTAGAATTGCTGTTCTTCTCTTCGATCTCCCGTTGGATTTGTAGGTGTTTGCAATCGTTAGATAAGCTATCTAGTTGATCTCCCGCTACCTGAAGTAGTCTCCCAATTTATTAACACTTTTAAATGTTTTTTTTTTTTAAAGATTTTATTTATTTATTTGTCAGAGAGAGAGAGAGAGAGAGACAGCGCGAGTGAGCACAGGCAGACAGAGCGGCAGGCAGAGGCAGAGGGAGAAGCAGGCTTCCTGCCAAGCTAGGAGCCTGATGTGGGACTCAGTCCCAGGACACTGGGATCATGACCTGAGCCAAAGGCAGCCGCTTAACCAACTGAGCCACCCAGGCATCCCAACACTTTTAAATGTTTAGGGGCTTCATTAATCTTTACTAAATTACAGTATAGCTACCTAGTGTCTTGCAGAGAAGGGGGCCATGAAGGGATTTTTATCAGTTTTTTTTTTTTTTAATTTTTCAGGCTTGAGAGTTTGCAAAGAAAGATGATTTTCATACTGGAATAAATGTTTCTGAAATTTTCGCCAACTTAGGGCCCTAGGACAGTGAGATCCTGAAGAGCCACAGCTGGCCTGATGGAGTCAATGGATATCAGGAAGAGATTGTCCAGAGGGTAAGGAAGAGTTGAAATTTGAAGGGCTATCTGTGGCTCTAGGAAGCTGAAGCAGGAGTCTTATTTAAAGGTGCTTGAGCCTTTCATTTGTGAGTCATGCAGGAAATATTAAAGTCTTCAGTTTGCTCAGAAAGGTGGGGGAGTAAATAAATACATGTGAGCATCAGGCTGAAAGTCCAGGGCTCCACTGATCCATTCAATCCCTCAGGTTCCATGGCTCTTGGTTGTTTATCAGAGTAACTCTAGGGCCTTGTCTGATCCAACTGGAACCAGTGGATGTCCAGAGGGAATGAGGAAGTACGGGGCATTGATATTATATAGGCAAACATGACTAAAGAGAGATAGGAAACAAAGGAATCAGCAGATAAATTGCCCACCCTTTCTAACAGAAGATTTCAAGACAGAGTGGCTCCATATCGCCTTTTTCTAAGGGGTCCTGCGACACTGAGCAGTCTATTGCTATGACCAGTTTAGTAATTCATTATTGTGTTTGCCTTCTCTCCTTACCTGAATGAATTCTCTTTTATTTTTCACTCTTGCATTTCTGAGATTATATTCCCCAATAACACATTAACACAAAAGCTTTGCCTCAGGCTCTGTTTGTTTTTGTTTTTGTTTTTTTAATTGAGGCTAAGAAAATGGATTCCAGGATAGCCCTAAAAAGAAAGCTGTCAGGATGGAATTTTGGAGTTGGGTTACCTAGACTAAGGGCAATAGAGACTCCACTTCTGGTGGTAAGTGGGAGGATAATGACCCCTGGCAGTGAAATCACAATGAAGTATTGCCTGTGGTTAGTTGGGCAGTGATGCAAGGTATAAGGCAAGGCATTCTGAGATCATTATGTGGAAAATAATAATTATAAGACTTATAACATGGTGTGACTGCCTTTGATGGCAGTAGAAATCTTATATATAGAAAATGATACTTTCCTCAGCTGCCACTAAGGTGCCCAGTCCTTCTGAGGAAGCTAAGTTGGCATTGGGGTCAGGCCCTTACTTGATCCAGCAACTAGCACTGAACCCGGCAGTGACCACTCAGCATTTGCCTGCACCATGGCCTCCATCTAGGAGCTCACCTGCGTCTCCTTGGCCCTCATTGTGCATGATAATGAAGTGACAGTTATGGAAGTTAAGATCAATGCCCTCATTAAAGCAGAAGGTGTAAATGTTGAACCTTTCTGGCCAGGCTTATTTGCAAAGGTCCAGGTCAATATCAACATCAGAAGCCTCATATGCAATGTAGGGGCTGGTGGACCTGCCCCATCAGCTGGTACTACCCTAGCAGGAGGTCCTGCTCCACCACTGCTGCCCCAGCTTAGGAGAAGAAAGTAGAAGCAAAGAAAGAAGAATCGATGATGACATAGGCTTTGGTCTTTTTGATTAAACCTCTTCTGTAAACTGTTCAATAAATAGTTAAACTCTTGGGCACTTGGGTGGCTTTCTTGGTTAAGGATCTGCCTTTGGCTCAGGTCATGATCCCAGGGTCCTTCTTGGCAGGGAGTCTGCTTCTCCCACTGCCCTTCCCTCCACTTGTGCACACTGTCTCTTTCTCTTTCTTTCTCAAATAAATAAATAGAATTAAAAAAAAATAGTTGAACTCTTGAGAAAAGGGGAGGGGGTGCCTGGGTGGCTCAGTCAGTTGAGCACCAACTCTTGATTTTGGCTCAGGTCATGGGTTTGAGCCCTAAGTTGGGCTCTGTGCTGGGCATGGAGCCTGCTTAAGATTCTCTCCCTTTCCCCCTCTCCCCTTCCCACTCTCCCTCTCTCTATAAAGAAAAGAAGAGAAAATTATATACTCAGGGAAGCTAATGGCATACTTAAGGGATCCTCTGAAAACCAGAGGTGTCAGTGGCAGTCCAGTCTCAGGGTAGACTGGTTTGAAAATCAGATCCAGGTTCTATTTATAAGGACAGTAGAGATGTAATGGAAATTAAATTTGTAACTTCTATGTATATAAACTATATTAAAACCAGGACCCAGATGGGGAAGAGGGCACAAAAGATCTGTGATGAGGATATTTGAATGGGTAAACCTAAGATACTGAACTAAAAAATTCCCTGGAATATTCCTGGGCCAGTGGAATCCTCTTGTTTTCTTTGCCAAAGGAAAACACCCTCCCTTTTCCTAGAATCTGTACAGTGGCCTCACCCAAAGCTGGTGCTAATAAGATGATGCTTGTTATTTTAAAAACTGCCTCTACAACAACTCATTGCCTTTGGGCCAATAACCAGGATCATATTTTAGCACAGCCTGAGAGGAAAGGTACAGTTCCTGTTTAGGGAAGAAATAGATTACCTATTAAACAAATGGCAGAATCTAGCTATTATTTATCAGCAGACAACAAGGGGATATGTATAGAAGTGGATTTTGAGGATATCAGATCAGGATAGTCTGGATAGAGGAGAAGTCAAAGGTATGGGGATATCTTCTATGACTGAGGATTCAATGTTCCAGGACCTAGAATTGCTCTAAATATACTATCGGTTTGGTTCCTTGAAATTTGTTCATGACAATGGCCTAGAGTATGTGAGGTGAAGTTGCCAGTTGTCTTGGGGTTATAATGAGTAATGAAGACATATGGATCAGGGAAGCAGGAATGCTAGAATGGATTTACTATGTACAAACTGAGGACCTATCACTGATTCTGATTATAAGGTCCCTGAAGGACTCAGATCTCACTCCTATCTCTAAGGCAATAGGGAATATACTAGTGCTGGGTATGCCAGTTTCTTTAGAAAGCTTAGTGTTGTCTCTTTTCTGCAGGCGATGACTGAAGATGTGGCATGCAAATTAGGCCATCTAATATAAATGAGGACAATGGGATTCCAGAATGACAGAGACCAGTGGCATTAACAAAAGGGGAGACCCAAATTTCCTTGAGGAAGAACCTAGCAATGCCACTAGAGTATATAGAACAAATATTCTTCTGATCCTTCCCTAAGAGGACCTTCGGTCATTTGTGAGTGTGCCAGGGGAAAGGGCAATTACCAGGCTTTCCAAATCTGTTAGATATGAAGTCTGAGCTGGCACTGGCATTAATAGTAAGAGGCCCAAAATACCATCCTGTCTTCCAGTTAGAATGGGAGTTATGGTAGCCAGATGATAAATTGAATATTAGCGGAAGTCCAATTCACAATAGTATCAATGAGTCAGGAGACCTGTCCTGTTAGTCCTTGAATATATAAATGGAATAGTTATCAGCTGAAATGGGTATCAGAACTTTTACATGGGTTTCCTGTACTGTGTAGATTGAGGGCCATCATTTTCAGGCCAAGTGAGAGTGCCAGAAACTGACTATCCCTGAGTAAAAAATGTAAATTATAAATAATGCCTTATCCCAGAAGGGATTGCAATGATTTGCACTACTATCAGTCTTGAAAGATGTGGGGGGTTGTGGTCCCCATTGTAATTCCTTTCAATTCACCTCTATTCTCTCAAAACCAAAGGATGTTGGTGGATGGTGGTGGACCACCATACATTCAGTAGTGAAAATCTTAGTCATGGCTTGTGGGCAGGATATGGTTATCTTGACAGAAGCACATTAATTTATCCTCTGGCATTTGTCGTGTGGGTATTGGTGTAGTGAATGCTTGTCTTCCAATCCTCATCTGTAGGGAGTATCAAAATCTGTTTGCCTTTATAGGGTAGGATGGAGTTAATGCTTTAATGGGGCAAACTTTTACTTATGGGAAAGGGGAAGTGAAAAAAACTGAAAGATAAATTGCTTGCCCTCCAAAGATTATAAGATGCAGTAACTCCAAAATGTCTTTCTGGAGATATCCCCCATTACCAAAGAACTCGTTAAGTCTCTTATAAGTATGCCCAGCTCAGTAAATACACAAAAGATTGTATTACCTTTTTGTCCTTCCTTGCCTCATTTATATTTTCCCTTTGTTCTTGCCTCTCTGGGACTGAATTTCCAAGGAAGAATTAGCAGAGTTTTGCTTCATGTTGTTTTCTAAGAATCTGAGCTAATAAAACAGCCCTCCACACCCTACCTAACCTAACACCAACTGGTTGAACTTAGAAAGGGAAACATAAATGTGTAGATAAGCACATATTAGTTTTGAAAGACGGCTGCTCTGCATTATTTCTATGAAAATCAATGGAGAAGATGAAGTAAAAGGCAAATATGTTGTTTAAAAATTAACTACAGATCGCATTTAAAAATATTTGCACAGGGGTGCCTGGGTGGCTCAGTGGGTTAAGCCTCTGCCTTTAGCTCAGGTCATGATCCCAGCGTCCTGGGATTGAGACCCATATCCGGGCTCCCTGCTTGGCGGGAAGCCTGCTTCTCCCTCTCCCACTCCCCCTGCTTGTATGCCTTCTCTTGCTGTGTCTCTGTCAAATAAATAAATAAAATCTTAAAAAAATTGCACAATAAAGGAGTGCCTAAGTGGCTCAGTCTGTTAAGTGACGGACTCTTGATTTTGACTCAGGTCATGATCTCATAGTTCTAAGATCAAGCCCTATGTTGGGTTCTGAACTCAGTGGGAAGATGGCTTGAGATTTTCTCTCTCCCTCTCCCTCTGCCCCCCCACCCTGTTCCCCTACTCTCATTCTCTAAAATAAATAAGTCTTTAAAAAATATTTGCACAATAGAAATATAAATTCTATTTACGTCTTTAATAACTGGTCAGTTTAGACTATAAGTTAATTTACTATTCATTAATAAAATTAATATCCCTTGGAGCTATAGACCTTCTGAATAGCCATGTAGCATCTGATCATTTTTATTTATCTTTATCATTTAGTTTGTGTCAGCAAGCCAGTGTCTATGAGCAACTCTTTTAAGATTGCAAGTATCAAATATTCTAATCTCTGCACCAGAATCAAAGTATGATTGACATTCTGATTTGGAAAATATTTTAAGGAGATGGTTTTGACCATCAGCAGTAAAGGTTGTGTTGTAGCATTAGTTTGCTGGGGACTTAGGAAGTGCTAGATTTAATCCTCATAGGCACTGAGTTTATTGGAAGACTAGGAGCAAGTTCCTGAAGTTTCATCAAAGAAACAAGAATAAATGTGTCTTGAGGGGAACTTGAGCTCTGAGGTTCCCTTCATTTCTAGTTTAACAAAGCCTTAACTGTGCTGCGTCAGGGCACAGTTTCAAAAGCAAAGCTTTAATTTAACCCTTTTTTCCCCTGGGCAGACCTAACCAAACATGTTATTTAATAATTATTTTCAATGTCATTGTACTCAGGGATATGCTGTGTATCACAGGCTCTACAGATGTACATACCAGTGGGAGTCACTGCCTCAGGAGGGTAGACCTGGGAGAGGGATCCTTGCAGACTCTAGGAGAAAGCTCGATGCTCTTTGGACAAAGCTTTCTGCGGTCCCAGCAATTCCATGTGTGATTTAGAAGAGTGGGAGGTACTGGGTCTTGGTAGGCAAGGGTCTTGACTTGTGGACCTCATTCTACAGGGAGGAGCGTGGATGAAGGAAGGCTAGATGGGCCCCTTTAAAGTACAGGGTTTGAGGCAGGGACTGGGTCTATGAGTGATATGCAAAGTTGGCATGATCAAGGAACAAAAAGACTGGTGAATCTGGAAGGAAGTCATGAGAGGCCATGGTAATAGGATGAGATTGATCAGCTAAGCCTTGAAGATCATGACAAGGCATTTAGATTTTTGTTTTACTGGTATGCTTGTTTGCCAGTCAGACCACAGTAGGTCTGTAAACCTTAAGTAAGATCTGATCAGGACCTTGTCTGAGGCTTATCTTCAAAACTTTGGGACAGGAGACTGAAAGAAAGGGCTTGAGATTTTAGCTAGTCTGTGGTGAAGGAGAGGTAAAAGTATATCAACATATTCTGATGGAGCCAAGATAATATCATAGCACAGAAAAAAGAGATTTTTCCATAATATATTTCACTATGTATACACCAGGGCCTGGAACTAGAGACAAGATTTATTTTAACTCACCTAAGAGCTGGGTAGGAGACAAGGCTATGCTTTGCTATGAAGCTGACAAATGTTTATATTTCAGGTTGTCTTGGTCTTATTTACAAACACCCTGATGTTATTTTTAACATTGTCCTTGGACCTTTCTTTTCTTTCCACCTTCCTGTAAACTGAACCCCAGTTTGCCTGAATCTCAAATCCTGGTTCTGTTATCCCAGCCTTTGGCCTTTGGGTTAAGTTTAGCTCTTTATCTTGCCAGATTTCCAATAAGCTTTCCCTAATGGCTTCTGACTTAGCTGGCCTGTCTGACCTCCTGATGTCACATGGCAAACACTGTTCCAGTTCTGACCACTTGCTATCTAACTTCTGCCCTAGCTAGAACAACCTCTGCTTCCCAGCAAGGAGAGATTAAGCATTTTGTTATGAACCCCCAGAGTCAGAACACCTGCTTGGTTGCCCTGGCAACAAGGCAATGGCTCTGCTTTTCTTTAGTCCCTGGGCTTGGAGAATATGACATTACCAAAGGAAAATTCAGAGCTCCAAGGACAGGTTCTTACTGGGTCCACCCAGTCAGTGGAGTTGGGGATGCAGATACAGACCCTGCTTTTACATACTGGGGTAAGCAGCTACTGTAGGCAGCTAGGCCCATCTCTATTTACCCATCTAGAGAAATGTAGAGGCAATTCAGAATTCCCTGAAATTAATCAGTCATAATGATTCATTGAATATCAAAGTTTAGGTTGGAAATTGGAGGAGGGGGGTGGTGCTGGGTGCAAACTGATTTCATTTCTCACATACTGCATTGTAAAAGATGTGGAGAGTGATAGCTCTGTTCCTGAAACCCAAAGGCCATGTCCAGAGGGGCGCAAGCAAGGTCCACCCACAAGAACTGATAGGTATTGCTTATCTGCTAGGAAGAAGAACTGACACCTCTAGATCTTATGGGCTATCTTGAAGGAAATGAGTTTGGGATGATCCAAACTTCCACCACAATTTAGCCACAACCTCAAGAGAGGATTATGTAATAAGCTAGCTCAGCTGATCAGGCTTGAGGGTTTCAACATTAACAAGCCTCTGTACAAGGTTGGAAAAGGGACTAGCACACACTATGCTTCTATTTCTCTCTCTCTGATGGTAGCAGGGCTATTTTCCCAAGGTGCATGTATGGGTGTATGCACATGCATGTACATGTGCATACCTGTCCCCCTCTGTTTGCCAGCTCCCCCAACCAGGGCACCTATATCCCTGTCACATATCATGCCTATTTAAAAAAAAAAATGTTTTATTTATTTATTTATTTATTTGACAGAGATCACAAGCAGGCAGAGAGGCAGGTAGAGAGAGAGAGAGGAAGGGAAGCAGGCTCCCCACTGAGCAGAGAGCCTGATGTGGGGCTCCATCCCAGGACCCTGGGATCATGACCTGAGCCGAAGGCAGAGGCTTTAACCCACTGAACCACCCAGGCGCCTCATGTATCATGCCTATTTTTATGCAGATTGCATTATTCTTATTCTACTTCTAAAAAATACTTGCTTAAAGATCATCTATTGCACAAAAAGTATAGATCAATTTTAAGGATTTGTTATTGACAATTAATATTCAAGAACACTTCCTCTGATAAGTGACCTCCTTCATACAGAGAAAACCTTTGGGAATTCTTTATACATGATGCTTGCACTATTTTTTTAAAAAAATATTTATTTATTTGAGAGAGAGAGTATGCACACACGAGTGGGGGGGATGGACAGAGAGAGAGGGGGAAGCAGACTCTCCGCTGAGCAGGAGGCCTGATGCAGGGCTCTATCACAGGACCCTAGATCATGACCTGAGCCAAATGCAAATGCTTAACTGATGGCCACCATGTGCCCCTGAAGCTTGTGTTATAAAATGTTCCTTGGTAACAGTGACTAATGCTTTACAGTGGCAGCAGGACTACTGCAACTTGGGAGTCAGCTGAGAGTCTGGATCTGAGTCAGATACACTTGGATTCAAACATCCAGTCTGCCATGTACAAGCTACAGAGACTTGGGCAAGTTTCTTAATCTTCCTGCCTTAATTTTTCTCACTTATGAAATTTCTTCCTTAAGGGTCTTTGGTGACTATTAAAGAGGATAATAGATGAAAAGTCCTTAGAACAGCATTCAAATAAATGCATAACATGAAGGTTTCCAGGACTGTGCTCGGACTTATGAAAGCTCCTTAAATATTTGTAGGATTTTTTTTTCTTTTTTCTTTTTTAAAAAAGATGTGCCAAGATTTTATTTTTTCAAAAGGAATAAATAAAATTCTATAATTCAAAATGATTATGTATAATAGCAAATTGACTGCCACCAAAAACCCTAGAGCATTGCCCCTTCAAGAAGAGGAGGTACTTAAGCCTATTCATTATATTTTTAAGTTCTTTTTTAAAAAATTATTTATTTAATTAATTATTATTTTTTTTTTTTTAATTTTATTTATTTATTTGACAGACAGAGATCACAAGTAGGCAGAGAGACAGGCAGAGAGAGAGAGGCAGAGAAGCAGGCTCCCGGCCAAGCAGAGAGCCCGATGCGGGGCTCGATCCCAGGACCCTGGGATCATGACCTGAGCTGAAGGCAGAGGCTTTAACCCACTGAGCCACCCAGGCGCCCCTAATTAATTATTTTTATTAACATAGAATGCATTACCTCCCCAGGGGTACAGGTCTGTGAATCATCAGGCTTACATATTTCACAGCACTCACCGTAGCACACACCCTCCCCAATGTCCATAACCCAACCACCCTCTCCCTACCCCCACACCCCCCAGCAACCCTCAGTTTGTTTTCTGAGATTAAGAGTGCCTTATGGTTTGTCTCCCTCCCGATTCCATCTTGTTTCATTTTTTCCTTCCTAACCCCCAACCCTCCCCCACCCTGCCTCTCAAATTCTTCATATCAGAGAGATTATATGACAATTGTCCTTCTCTGATTGACTTATTTCGCTCAGCATCCAAGTCATTGCAAATGGCAAGATTTCATTTCTTTTGATGGCTGCATAGTATTCCTGTGTGTGTGTGTACGCAACATCTTCTTTATCCATTCGTCTGTTGATGGACATCTGGGTTCTTTCCATAGTTTGGCTACTGTGGACAGTGCTGCTATAAACATTCAGGTGCACGTGCCCCTTCTGATCACTACATTTGTACCTTTAGGGTAAATACCCAGTAGTGCAATTGCTGGGTCATAGGGTAGCTCTATTTTCAACTTTCTGAGGAATCTCCATGCTGTTTTCTGGAGTGGCTGCACCAGTTTGCATTCCCACAAACAGTGTAGGAGGGTTCCCCTTTCTCCACATCCTCGCCAACATCTGTCATTTCCTGACTTGTTAATTTTAGCCATTCTGACTGGTGTGAGGTGGTAACTCTTTGTGGTTTTGATTTGTATTTCCCTGATGCCAAACGATGTGGAGCACTTTTTTGTGTATCTGTTGGCCATCTGGATGTCTTCTTTGCAGAAATGTCTGCTCATGTCTTCTGCCCATTTCTTGTTTGGATTATTTGTTCTTTGGGTGTTGACTTTGATAAGTTCTTTACAGGTTTTGGATACTAGCCCTTTATCTGATACATCATTTGCGAATATCTTCTCCCATTCTGTCAGTTTTTTGTTTTTATTTTTTTTATTGTTTCCTTTGCTGTGCAAAAGCTTTTGATCTTGATGAAGTCCCAATAGTTCATTTTTACCCTTATTCCCCTTGTCTTTGGTGATGTTGCTGGGAAGAAGTTGCTGTGGATGAGGTTGAAGAGGTTGCTGCCTGTGTTTTCCTCAAAGATTTTGATGGAGAGACTCCTGGGTGGCTCAGTGGGTTAAGCCTCTGCTTTTGGATCAGGTCATGATCTCAGGGTCCTGGGATTGAGCCCCACATGGGGCTCTCTGCTTGGTGGGGAGCCTGCTTCCCTCTCTCTGCCTGCCTCTCTGCCTACTTGTGATTTCTCTCTCTGTCAAATAAATAAATAAAATCTTTTTTTAAAAAATGGATTTTGATGGATTCCTGTCTCACATTGAGGTCTTCCATCCATTTTGAGCCTATTTTTGTGTGTGGTGTAAAGAAAGGGTCCCGTTTCATTCTTCTGCATGTGGCTGTCCAATTTTCCCAACAGCATTTGTTGAAGAGACTGTCTTTTTTCCAATGGACATTCTTTCCTGCTTTGTCAAAGATTAGTTGACCACAGAGTTGAGGCTCTATATCTGGGCTCTCTATTCTGTTCCACTGATCTATGTGTCTGTTTTTGTGCCAGTACCATACTGTCTTGATGATTACAGCTTTGTAATAGAGCTTGAAATCTGGAATTGTGATACCACCAGCTTTGGCTTTCTTTTTCAACATTCCTCTGGCTATTTGGGGTCTTTTCTGGTTCCACATAAATTTTAGGATTATTTGTTCCATTTCTTTGAAAAAAAAAATTGATGGTATTTTGATAGGGATTGCATTAAATGTGTAGATTGCTTTAGGTAGCATAGACACTTTCACGATATTTGTTCTTCCAATCCAGGAGCATGGAACGTCTTCCCATTTCTTTGTGTCTTCCTCCATTTCTTTCACGAGTACTTTACAGTTTTCTGAGTACAGATTCTTTGCCTCTTTGGTTAGGTTTATTCCTAGGATTCTTATGGGTTTGGGTGCAACTGTAAATGGACTGACTCCTTAATTTCTCTTTCTTCTGTCTTGCTGTTGGTGTATAGAAATGCAACTGATTTCTGTGCATTGATTTTATATCCTGGCACTTTACTGAATTCCTGTATGTGTTCTAACGGTTTTGGAGTGGAGTCTTTTGGGTTTTCCACATAAAATATCATATCATCTGCAAAGAGTGAGAGTTTGACTTCTTTGCCGATTCGGATGCCTTTTATTTCTTTTTTTGCCTGATTGCTGAGGCTAGGACTTCTAGTACTATGTCGAATAACAGTGGTGATAGTGGACATCCCTGCCATGTTCCTGACCTTAGGGGAAAAGCTCTCAGTTTTTCCCCATTGAGAATGATTTCACTGTGAGTTTTTCATAGATGGCTTTGATGATATTGAGGTATGTGCCTTCTATCCCTACACCTTGAGGAGTTTTGATCATGAAAGGATGCTGTATTTTGCCAAATGCTTTTTCAGCATCTATTGAGAGTATCATATGATTTTTGTTCTTTCTTTTATTAATGTATTGTATCACATTGATTGGTTTGTGGATGTTGAACCAGCCTTGCAGCCCAGAAATAAATCCCACTTGGTTGTGGTGAATAATCCTTTTAATGTACTCTTGGATCCTATTGGCTAGTATTTTGGTGAAAATTTTCACAACCGTGTTCATCAAGGATATTAATTGGTCTGTAATTCTCCTTTTTGATGGAGTCTTTGTCTGATTTGGGGATCAAGGTAATGCTGGCCTCATAAAATGAGTTTGGAAGTTTTCCTTCAAATTCTACTTTTTGGAACAGTTTCAGGAGAATAGGTATTAATTCTTCTTTAAATGTTTGGTAGAATTCCCCTGGGAAGCCATCTGGCCCTGGGCTCTTGTTTGTTGGGAGATTTTTGATGACTACTTCAATCTCCTTACTGGTTATGGGTCTGTTCAGGTTTTCTATTTCTTCCTGGTTCAGTTGTGGTAGTTTATATGTCTCTAGGAATGCATCCATTTCTTCCAGACTGTCAAATTTGCTGGCACATAGTTGCTCATAATATGTTCTTATAATTGTTTGTATTTCTTTGGTGTTGGTGGTGATCTCTCCTCTTTCATTCATGATTTTATTTATTTGGGTCCTTTCTCTTTTCTCTTTGAGAAGTCTGGCCAAGGGTTTATCAATCTTATTAATTCTTTCAAAAAACCAGCTCCTAGTTTCTCTGATCTGTTCTACTGTTCTTTTGGTTTCTATTTCATTGATTTCTGCTCTGATCTTTATTATTTCTCTTCTCCTGCTAGGATTAGGCTTTTTTTTTTTTTTTTTTCTGTTCTTCCTCCAGCTCCTTTAGGTGTAGGGTTAGGTTGTGTACTTGAGACCTTTCTTGTTTCTTGAGAAAGCTTGTATCGCTAAATACTTTCCTCTCAGGACCACCTTTGCTGTGTCCCAAAGATTTTGAACAGTTGTGTTTTCATTTTCATTTGTTTCCATGAATTTTTTCAATTCTTCTTTAATATCCTGGTTGACCCATTCATTCTTCAGTAAGATGCTCTTTAACCTCCATGTATTTGAGTTCTTTCCAACTTTCCTCTTGTGATTGAGTTCTAGCTTCAGAGCATTGTGGTCTGAAAATATGCAGGGAATGATCCCGATCTTTTGGTACCAGTTGAGACCTGATTTGTGACCTAGGATGTGATCTATTCTGGAGAATGTTCCAGGTGCCCTATAGAAGAATGTGTATTCTGTTGCTTTGGGATGGAATATTCTGAATATATCTGTCATGTCCATCTGGTCCAGTGTGTCATTTAAAGCCTTTATTTCCTTGTTGATCTTCTGCTTGGATGATCTGTCCATTTCAGTGAGGGGGGAGTTAAGGTCCCCTACTATTATTGTATTATTGTCAGTCTGTTCCTTTGATTTTGTTATTAATTGGTTTATATAGTTGGTTGACCCCATGTTAGGGGCATAGATACTTAAAACTGCTAGATCTTCTTGTTGGACAGGCCCTTTAAGTATGATACAGTGTCCTTCCTCATTTCTTATTATAGTCTTTGGCTTAAAATCTGATTTATCTGATACAAGGATTACCACCCCCAGCTTTCTTTTGATGTCCATTAGCATGGTAAATTTTTTTCCACCCCCTCGCTTTAAATCTGGAGGTGTCTTTGGGTCTAAAATGAGTTTCTTGTAGACAGCATATTGATGGGTCTTGCTTGTTTTGTTTTGTTTTGTTTTTAATCCATTCTGATACCCTGTGTCTTTTGATTGGGGCATTAAGCCCATTTACATTCAGGGTAACTATTGAGAGATATGAATTTAGTGTCATTGTACTGCCTGTAAGGTGACTGTTACTGTATATTGTCTCTGTTCCTTTCTGGTCTACTACTTTTAGGCTCTCTCTTTGCTTAGAGGACCCCTTTCAATATTTCCTGGAGGGCTGGTTTGGTGTTTGCAAAATTCTTGTAATTTTTGTCCTTGTAATTTTGTCCTGGAAGCTTTTGAATCTCTCCTTCTATTTTCAATGACAGGCTAGCTGGATATAGTACTCTTGGCTGTATATTTTTCTCATTTGGTGCTCTGAATATATCATGCCAGTTCTTTCTGGCCTGCCAGGTCTCTGTGGATAAGTCTGCTGCCAGTCTAATATTTCTACCATTGTATGTTACAGACTTCTTGTCCCGAGCTACTTTCAGGGTTTTCTCTTTGTCACTAAGGCTTGTAACTTTTACGGCTTAGAAGGGGTGTGGACCTATTTTTGTTGATTTTGAGGGTGGTTCTCTGTGCCTCTTGGATTTTGATGCTTGTTCCCTTTTCCATACTAGGGGAATTCTCTACTATAACTCGCTCCAATATACCTTCTCTCCCTCGCTCTCTTTCTTCTTTTTCTGAGATCCCAATTATTCTAATATTGTTCCGTCTTATGGTATCACTTATCTCTCGAATTCTCCCCTCGTGGTCCAGTAGTTCTTTTACTCTCTTTTGCTCAGCTTCTTTTTCTCCATCATTTGGTCTTCTACATCACTCATTCTCTCTTCTGCCTCATTTATCCTAGTAGTAAGAGCCTCCATTTTTTATTGTACCTCCTTAATAGCTTTTTTGATTTCTACTTGGCTAGATTTTAGTTCTTTTATCGCTCTAGAAATGGTTCCTCTAATCTCTTCCATGCCCTTTTCAAGCTCAGCTAGCACCTTGAGAGTCATCGTTCTGAACTCTAGTTCTGACATATTACCAATGTCTGTATTGATTAGGTCCCAGCTATTGGTACTGCCTTTTGTTCTTTTTCTGTGGTGAGTTTTTCCACCTTGTCATTTTATCCAGATAAGAATATGTGAATGAGAGAATAAAATACTAAAAAGGTGGCAAAGACCCCAGAAAAATATATGCTAACCAAATCAGAAGAGATCCAAAACCAGGTGGAGAAGACGGGAGAAAAATTAAAAAAAAAAAAAAAGTATAATCAGACTGGTGAATAGAACAGAGCCACCCCATTGATTTTGGGTGTATCCTGGTCTCTTAGAAGAAACTACCTCCAAAAATTTTAAAGAAAGAAAAACTTATATATATACAAAAATAAGGGTAAATAAGATGAAGGGATAGAATATGATTGTAAAGATGAAAATTCAAAAAATTTCTAAAAAAAGGAAGTGATAAGATAAGTTGGTTGGAAAAAAGAAAAATAAAAGAGGAGGGAGTGTGCTCAGGATGGAGACTAGAACAAAGCCATGTGTTAGATTAGGGTATATTTTGATCTATTAGAAGAAATCGGATCCCAAAATTTTTTAGGGAAAAAAAAAACCCCTATATGTATACAAAAGATAAGTCTAAATACAATGAAGGGATAAATATGACTATAACAATGAAGGTTTAAAAAGATTTTTTTTAAGAAAGGTATCGTTAAGATAAACTAATTAAAAAACATTAAAAGGGGAAAGAGGAAAAGTTTTAAAAATAGAATAAAAAAATAAAATTTAAGAAAAAATGAACTTTGCAAGATTACAGGATCATGGGGGGCGGGAAGCCATGAATTCTATGCGTTGCTTTCCTCTAGCTCTGGAGTTCTGCTGTTCTCCTAGATTGGTGAGCTTGGTCTTGGCTCGATGTTCTTGCTGATCTTCTGCAGGAGGGGCCCGTTACAGTGATTCTCAATTGTCTTTGCCCGAGCCAGAATTGCACCACCCTTGCCAGGGACCAGGCTAAGTAATCTGCTCAGGTTCAGGCTCACTCTCGGAGTTTTGTTCCCTAAATGCTTTCCATAGAGCTTTGGAGGACAGGAATGAAAATGGCAGCCTCCCAATCTCTGGCCCAGAGGAGCCGAGGGCTCAGGGCTCCACTCCTCCATGTGCCCTCAGAGATAAGCAGTCAATCCCTCCCATCTCCCTGGTCTCTGGCCACACTCTAAGCTCACCCAGCCTGTGACTGAGCATTTCTATCTCCTGGCACACAACCCTGTTTGAAGTCTCCAAACCCAGCAGATTCCTGCTGCGCTGCTCCTCCTGGAGGAGGAAGGTGAGTCTCCCTGGATCTGCCACTTGTGGGCCCCTGCTCAAAGAGCAGTGGCCCAACTGTGCCTTGCATCATGGTTTAAGGTAACCCCAATCTGAAAGCTCACTCTTCAGCTCTGTCTCTGTAGTCTGCTTTCCCACTCCAATACCTGGCAGCTCTGCCACACTCAGACACCCCTGATCTTTCTGTGACCCGTGGTACCTGAGACCACACTGTCCCTGTGAGGGCTCCACTCCCACTTAGCCTCTGGAGCAATGTCCCTCAGTGGAGCAGACTTCTAAAAGTTCTGATTTTGTGCTCCATTGCTCCACCGCTTCCTGGGTGCTGGCCCCTCCCCCCATGGTCTATCTTCCTGTTGCTTTGGATACACTTCTCTGCACATCCTACCTTTCAGAAAGTGGTCGATTTTCTGTTCCTACAGTTGATGCTCTTCTTCTCTTCTATCTCCTGTTGAGTTTTTGGTGTTCAGAATGGTTGATAACTACATAGCTGAACTCCTGGGACTAGTGATATTTCAGTTTGCTACTCCTCCACCTTCTTGCTTCCTCTCCTATATGCCTAAATTCTTTACAATTCCATCTCTCCACCATTCTATTTGCTGTTTTGCAATCTGGTTAATTATGTAGAGACTGGGATGACAATATTAAACAGCACCCTAACTTAGAAAACGTTTCTTCAGGGGTGCCTGGGTGGCTCAGTTGTTATGTGTCTGCCTTGGCTCAGGTTGTGATCCCAGAGTCCTGGGATCGAATCCCATTTGGTCTCCCTGCTCCATGAGGAGCTTGTTTTTCCCTCTATCATTCCATCTGCTTGTGTTCCCTTGCTCACTATCTTTCTCTCTACATCAAATAAGTAAATAAAATATATTTTTTAAAAGTTTCTTAGTGTTCTTCTTTCTGACACCCCAATATAGTAATCAGGTCCTTTTGTTTTGTTTTGTTTTGTTTTGTTTGTATAACAAGTGTAAAAGAACTGTTTTTCCAAATGATTTGCTCACTGAAGATTAAATGGATTGTTACTATTTTATCACACAGCAAACAATAATTTTTCATTGTTATTGATTTTATTTATTTCAATGATTTTAAAAATTTATTCATTTGACAAGGAAAGAGAGCATGCACAAGCAAGGGCTGCAGCAGAGAGAGGGAGAGGGAGAAGCATGCTCTCCACTGAGCAAGGAGCTCAATGTGGGGCTCTATCTCAGGTCCTGGGATCGTGACCTGAGCCAAAGGCAGAAGCTCAACTGACTGAGACACCAAGTGCTCCACTTTATTATTGATTTTAATGGAAACAATGTTCTTAACATCTGTGCCTACAAACCACGAACTTTAAAAATACACATTTTGCAAATGTTTTTTCTTTCCATATGGGGTGCCTGTGTCACTCAGTCATTAAGCGTCTGCCTTTGGCTCAGGTCATGATCCCTGAGTCCTGGGATCGAACCCACATTGGGGTCCCTGCTGGGTGGGAAGCCTGCTTCTCCCTCTCCCACACCCCCTGCTTGCGTTCCTTCTCTCACTGTGTCTCTGTCAAATAAATAAAGTCTTAAAAAAATGTTTTTTCTTTCCATAATATCATTTCAGAACAACTACAGTTATTACAGCACTATAAAAATCTTTTGAATAATTGTGATAATTATGAATGAACTATATACAACAAAATAAATCAGCCTTCCAAATTGTAAATGCACTGTGGTTCTTTTAGGAAGCACATTATCAATTTGACCTTACTCATCACCAGTTTCAGACATAATGTTACTTTTGAAAAATATAGATAGCTAGATTTGATAGGCAGATTAGATAGGTCATAGATACAAACAATTATATGTATACGAGTGATTGCTTGATAAAATACACAGACTAGCAACCTGCTGAAATGTTCATTTTTATGTAAGGTAATAAAAATCTAAGGGACATAAAACTCATTAGGTTACCTTATGTTTATAGACGTAGGGCAGGGATGATTAAATCCAGCTTTTCAGTCTGAAATACAAGATTGAGATGTCACGGCCACTAAATGAACTGATCAGTAATATTTGATTTGCATGCCAACAATCCAGCACAAACACCTTTAAACTCCCAGTTAAACATCTGAACTAGGGATAAAGAAGGGATGGTCTCCCCAGATGGAAACTGACACTGTAAGGAATCTATACTGCAATTTAAGAGAAAAAAATTTAAACAATTAAAAAAGGGATCCGAGTTAAAAATAACATGCAAGATTTCATTTGTTTACATCTCTGTAGAAGGAGGCTGTTACAGGCAAGGGAAAGGAGTCAGTGGTTCAAAAACTGTAAATTGTATTCTTTCAAAACAATAAAATTTAATGCTAAAGCAGTTATAATCAACAGCTGTAAAGCATTTATTGGAAAATATTTTTCCATTAATATTGTTTAGTTCCTGGCACATGTAGCAATAAATAAATTACAAACAATAAATATGGCATCAGTGGATATGCATTTACAAAAAATAAAGTTGTTACAAAAGGCATGGTAGGGGCACCTGGGTGGTTCAGTGGGTTAAGCCTCTGCCTTCAGCTCAGGTCATGATCTCAGGGTCCTGGGATCGAGCCCCACATTGGGCTCTCTGCTCAGCAGGGAGTCTGCTTCCTCCTCTCTCTCTGCCTCCCTCTCTGCCTACTTGTGATCTCTGTCTGTCAAATAAATAAATAAAATCTTTTTAAAAAGGCAATGGTATACTAAATGTCACAATCTGTGTAGAAAGAACATCACATCCTCAGCCTGAAAAAAATACTGAACAACAGTTTTGACCCCATTAGATAAAAATACAATTACAAGTGTAATGCTTTCAGGAAAAGTTCAAGACATAACAGGACTTTGACAGGGTTTAAGACTGTGAGAATTTAAATAATCACCACAAAGCAGAGAATTTCCATTAGTTTAACATCAGCACCACCACCAAGACTTCTAAACTTGCTCTCAAGAAATAGAACAGGTGTTAAAAATGAACTGAAGGAGTTTAGGAACGGGGTGTGCAGAAAGCAAGAAAAAAAGGGAGTAAAAGCAGTGAAGAGATTTTTAAAAAATCCTTCAAATGCCAAAACACATGTTCTAATCCTTACAAAAGGGTATGGCTGCTTTTGGATCTTGCCCCAAAGTTTTTCTGGACAATTGCAACTAACAAGATATATGTGTGTGTATATCTATATTTATGTGTGTGTGTGTGTATATATATATATACATATATATATGTGTGTATCTATAAAACCTCTTGCCTTAAAACTCCATTTCCATCTGATTGGTCTGTTTTCTTTTTTAAAATGCATTTGATCCATTCTGTGGTTAACAGGGTTTGTGTTAGTGTTTGTCCTCAATAGGTACCATTAAAATTAGCCAGGGTTGTGGCTGTTGCTAATTTGAACGGCTGAAGGAGTTTTAGTGGTATTTTACTGTTTGCATAATTTATAGCTTGTGGATTCATAGCCTGAACTTCCAGAAGGGGAGGAATCTAACCCTTGAGATTCAGGAAACTTGATGTGCTTTCACAGAGGGCTTGGGTGCATGTAGGACTTGTTGCACAGTTTGCAGACTTATCTGAAGTGTGCAAATGCATGTGCTTCTTGTGGTCACTGCTTTTGACAAATCATCTGTCACAGCCTTCAAATTCACATTTGAAAGATTTCTCACCTATGTCATAAGTCCTATTGTGGATCTTGAGGTTCTTGGAGTGGGCAAAGATCTTCCAGCAGCCCGGGTTAGGGACACAGGAAGTGCTTCTGGCCCATATGAACTCAAATGTTGTTGCCTAGTTTGTACTTTGCCTTGAAGGACTTGTCCTTGGGAGGGCACTCTTCCCAGTAGCAGATATGGTTGCTCTGCTCCAGGCCTCCCACATGCTCCATGGTGACATGTCTCATCAGCTCCAGCATGTTGCTGAAGGTCATGTCACAACTCTTCTTGGGTCAGCTCAGCTGAGCCTCCTGGATCCACTTGCATGACACCATAGGACATTTCATATATGTAAAAATGTTACCAAATCATCACATGAAAAAACCTGTTTCATCTCCTGCCATTTTCAAATGTTGTTTCCCCCATGCCCCCACAGGAAAAAAAAAAAAAAAAAA
>NW_022631159.1:2237402-2303529 GCF_010015895.1 Lontra canadensis
AAAAAAAAAAAAAAAAAACTTGCAAGCAGGAATATTTCCATGTACTAGAAGTTGATTGCTTTGTTTTGCTAAGGGCCCCTAAAAAGGATAAATATGATTTGGTGGCTAGCTTGATATAAACAATGAGCTATAGCTAATATAGTAATGGCATCTGTTCAGAGCTAACTAAATTTCCAATTTTACTAAGAAGACTGCATGAGTCATTTCTCCCTGCCCCCCTTCTCTTACATGCACACACACACACACTCACACACACATACATATACACTCACAATTATACTAAAGCACCTAAAATAAAATGTACCTTAGAAACCTGAATTTAGATGAACTTAATTCTCTGAGCTTCAGTGAAGAACTGCTTTATTTTTTAATTATTATACATTATTATTAATTATTACTATCATTATTAACATATAATGTATTATTTGTTTCAGGGGTACAGGTCTGTGATTCATCAGTCTTACACAATACACAGTTCTTACACATGCCCTCTCCAATGTCCATCACCTAACCTTGCCATCCCTCCCACTCACCCTCCATTCCATCAACCCTCAGTCTGATGAAATTAAGAGTATTTTATGGTTTGTCTCCCTCTCTGGTTTCTTCTTGTTTCATTTTTTCCTCTCTTCCCCTATGATCCTCTGCCTTGTTTTTCAAATTCCACATATCAGTGAGATGATATGATAATTGTCTTTCTCTGACTTATTTCACTTAGCATAATATTCTCTAGTTCCATGCACATTGCAAATGGCAAGATTTCATTTTGAGGGCTGCAAAATATATATATATATATATATATATATATATATATATATATATATATAATTTATCTCACATCTCCTTTACCCATTCATCTGTCAATAGACATCTGGGGCTCTTTCATAGTTTGGCTATTGTGGACACTGTTGCCACAAACATTGGGATCAAGTGACCCTTCAGATTACTATATTTGTACATTTGGGGTAAATACCCAGTAGTGCAATTGCTGGGTGGTAGGGTAGCTCTATTTTCAACTTCTTCAGGAACATCTATACTGTTTTTCAGAGTGGCTGCACCAGCTTGTATTCCCAAGAACAATGTAGGAGGGTTTCCTTTTCTCTGCATCCTCACCAACATCTGTCATTTCCTGACTTGTAATTTTGGCCATTCTGACCGGTGTGAGGTGGTATCTCATTGAGATTTTTTTTTTTTTTAATTTTATTATGTTCTGTTAGTCACCATACAGTACGTCATTAGTTTTTTTTTTTTTAATTTCTTTTCAGCGCAACAGTATTCATTGTTTTTGCACCACACCCCGTGCTCAATGCCATCCGTGCCCTCTCTAAAACCCACCACATGGTTCCCCCAACCTCCCAACCCCGCCCCTTCAAAACCCTCAGATTGCTTTTCGGAGTCCATAGTCTCTCATGGTTCACCTCCCCTTCTAATTTCCCTCAACTCCCTTCTCCTTTCCATCTCCCCTTGTCCTCCATGCTATTTGTTATGCTCCACAAATAAGTGAAACCATATGATAATTGACTCCGTCTGCTTGACTTATTTCACTCAGCATAATCTCTTCCAGTCCCGTCCATGTTGATACAAAAGTTGGGTATTCATCCTTTCTGATGGAGGCATAATACTCCATAGTGTATATGGACCACATCTTCCTTATCCATTCGTCCATTGAAGGGCATCTTGGTTCTTTCCACGGTTTGGCGACCGTGGCCATTGCTGCTATAAACATTGGGGTACAGATGGCCCTTCTTTTCACTACATCTGTATTTTTGGGGTAAATACCCAGTAGTGCAATTGCAGGGTCATAGGGAAGCTCTATTTTTAATTTATTAAGGAATCTCCACACTGTTCTCCAAAGTGTCTGCACCAACTTGCATTCCCACCAACAGTGTAAGAGGGTTCCCCTTTCTCCACATCCTCTCCAACACATGTTGCTTCCTGTCTTGCTAATTTTGGCCATTCTAACTGCTGTAAGGTGACATCTCAATGTGGCTTTAATTTGAATCTCCCTGATGCTAGTGATGATGAACATTTTTTCATGTGTCTGATAGCCATTTGTATGTCTTCATTGGAGAAGTGTCTGTTCATGTCTTCTGCCCATTTTTTTATATGATTGTCTGTTTTGTGTGTGTCGAGTTCGAGGAGTTCTTTATAGATCCTGGATATCAACCTTTTGTCTGTACTGTCATTTGCAACTATCTTCTCCCATTCCGTGAGTTGCCTCTTTGTTTTGTTGACTGTTTCCTTTGCTGTGCAGAAGCTTTTGATCTTGATGAAATCCCAAAGTTCATCTTCGCTTTTGTTTCCTTTGCCTTTTGAGACATATCTTGAAAGAAGTTGCTGTGGCTGATATCGAAGAGGTTCCTGCCTATGTTCTCCTCTAGGATTCTAATGGATTCCTGTCTCACGTTGAGGTCTTTTATCCATTTTGAGTTCATCTTTGTGTATGGTGTAAGAGAATGGTCGAGTTTCATTCTTCTACATATAGCTGTCCAGTTTTCCCAGCATCATTTATTGAAGAGACTGTCTTTTTTCCACTGTATATTTTTTCCTGTTTTGTCAAAGATTATTTGACCGTAGAGTTGAGGGTCCATATCTGGGCTCTCTACTCTGTTCCACTGGTCTATGTGTCTGTTTTTATGCCAGTACCATGCTGTCTTGGGGATCACAGCTTTGTAGTAAAACTTGAAATCAGGTAACGTGATGCCCCCAGTTTTATTTTTGTTTTTCAATAATTCCTTAGCTATTCAGGGTCTCTTCTGATTCCATACAAATTTTAGGATTATTTGCTCCAGCTATTTGAAAAATACCGGTGGAATTCTGATCAGAATGGCATTAAAAGTATAGATTGCTCTAGGCAGCATAGACATTTTAACAATGTTTATTCTTCTGATCCAAGAGCATGGAATGGTCTTCCATCTTTTTGTGTCTTCTTCAATTTCTTTCATGAGTGTTCTGTAGTTCCCTCGAGTACAGTTCCTTTACCTCTTTGGTTGGGTTTATTCCCAGGTATCTTATGGTTCTTGGTGCTATAGTAAATGGACTCGATTCTCTAATTTCCCTTTCTGTATTTTCATTGTTAGTGTATAAGAAAGCCACTGATTTCTGTGCATTGACTTTGTATCCTGCCACATTGCTGAATTGCTGTGAGTTCTAGTAGTTTGCAGGTGGAGTCTTTTGGGTTTTCCATATAAAGAATCATGTCATCTGCGAAGAGAGAGAGTTTGACTTCTTCATTGCCAATTTGGATACCTTTTATTTTTCTTTGTTGTCTGATTGCTGTTGCTAGGACTTCTAATACTATGTTGAACAAGAGTGGTTAGAGGGGGCATCCTTGTCGTGTTCCTGATCTCAACAGGAAGGCTGCAAGCTTTTTCCCATTGAGGATGATATTTGCTGTGGGTCTTTCATAGATAGATTTTAGGAAGTTCAGGAATGTTCCCTCTATCCCTATACTTTGAAGCGTTTTAATCAGGAATGGATGCTGGATTTTGTCAAATGCTTTTTCTGCATCAATTGAGAGGACCAAGTGTTTCTTTTCTCTTCTCTTATTGATTTGTTCTATCACATTGATTGATTTGCAAATGTTGAACCATCCTTGTAGCCCAGGGATGAATCCCACCTGGTCATAGTGGATAATCTTTTTAATGTGCTGTTGGATCCTGTTTGCTAGGATCTTGTTGAGAATCTTAGCATCCATATTCATCAGTGATATTGGTCTGAAATTCTCCTTTTTGGTAGGGTCTTTGCCTGGTTTGGGGATAGGGTAATGCTGGCTTCATAGAAAGAGTCTGGAAATTTTCCTTCTGCTTCAATTTCTTGAAACAGCTTCAGGAGAATAGGTGTTATTTCTTCTTTGAAAGTTTGGTAGAATTCCCCAGGGAATCCGTCAGGTCCTGGGCTCTTGTTTTTTGGGAGGTTTTTGATCACTGCTTTAATCTCGTTACTAGATATCGGTCTATTCAGGTTGTCGATTTCTTCCTGGTTTAATTGTGGGAGTTTATAGTTTTCCAGGAATGCATCCATTTTATCTAGGTTGCTTAGCTTATTGGCATATAACTGTTGATAATAACTTCTGATGATTGTTTCTAGTTCCTTGGTGTTAGTTCTGATCTCTCCCTTTTCATTCATAATTTTATTAATTTGAGTTTTCTCTCTTTTCTTTTGGATTAGTATGGCCAATGGTTTATTGATCTTATTGATTCTTTCAAAAAACCAACTTCTAGTTTCATTGATATGTTCTACTGTATCTCTGATTTCTACCTCATTGATCTCTGCTCTAATCTTGATTATTTTCCTTCTTATGTGTGGAGTTTGTTTGATTTGTTGTTGATTCTCCAGTTCTTTAAGGTATAGAGGCAGCTGGTGTATTCTGGATTTTTCAATTTTTTTGAGGGAGGCTTGGATGGCTCTGTATTTCCCCCTTAGGATCGCCTTTGCTGTATCCCATAGGTTTTGGACCAAAGTGTCTTCATTCTCATTGGTTTCCATGAATTGTTTCAGTTCTTCTTTGATCTCCTGGTTGATCCAAGCATTCTTAAGCAAGGTGGTCTTTAGCTTCCAGGTGTTTGAGTTCCTTCCGAAATTTTTCTTGTGATTGAGCTCCAGTTTCAAAGCATTGTGATCTGAGAATATGCAGGGAATAATCTCAGTCTTTTGGTATCAGTTGAGTCCTGATTTGTGACCCAGTATGTGTTCTATTCTTCAGAAGGTTCCATGTACACTTGAGAAGAATGAGTATTCTGTTGTTTTAGGGTGGAATGTTCTGTATATATCTAAGAGGTCCATCTGGTCCAATGTGTCATTCAATGCTCTTGTTTCTTTATTGATTTTCTGCTTCGATGATCTATTTCTGAGAGAGGCATGTTAAGATCTCCTACTATTAATATATTCATATCAATATGGCTCTTTATCTTGATTAACAATTTTCTTATGTAATTGGCTGCTCCCATATTGGGGGCATAGATATTTACAATTGTTAGATCATCTTGGAGGATAGTCCCTTTAAGAATGATGTAGTGTCCTTTTGTAGCTCTTACTACAGTCTTTAGTTTAAAATCTAATTTATCTGATATGAGAATCACTACCCTGGCCTTCTTTGGAGGCCCATTGGCATGAAAGATGCTTCTCCATCCCTTCACTTTCAGTCTGGTTGTATCTTTAGGTTCAAAATGGGTCTCTTGTAGACAACATATGGATGGGTCCTGTCGTTTTATCCAATCTGCCACCCTGTGCCATTTTATGGGCACATTTAGGCCATTCACATTGAGAGTGATTATTGATAGATATGTTTTTATTGAAATCGTGTTACCTTTGAAGTCTTTCTTTCTGTAGATTGTCTCTATATTTCTGTTCAATTCTATTCTTAGGATTTTTCCTCTTTTATAGAACCCCCCTTAATATTTCCTGCAGTGTTGGCTTGGTGGTTGCATAGTCTTTTAAACCTTGCCGGTCTTGGAAACTCTTTATTTCTCCATCCATTTTGAATGTCAGTCTTGCTGGATAAAGTATTCTTGGCTGCATGTTCTTCTCATTTAGTGCCCTGAATCTATCTTTCCAGCCCTTTCTGGCTTGCCAGTTCTCTGTGGACAGGTCGGATGTTATTCTGATGGGCTTTCCTCTGTAAGTAAGGAGCCTCTTTTTCCTAGCGGCTTTCAAGAGATTATACCTACAATTATGATTCCTCAATTTGACTATCAGGTGCCTTGATGTTTTTCTGGAATTTATAATCTTGGGTGGAGACTGTTCGGCCTTTAGTACATGAACGCTGGTTCCATTCACGAGATTGGGAAAATTTTCATGAAGAACTTGTTCCACTATATCTACTAGACTTCTTTCTTTCTCCTCCCCTTCAGGGATTCCAATGATTCTGACGTTGGAACGTTTCATGGCATCATTTATTTCCCTGATTCTGATTTCGTGGCTTCTAAGCTGTTTATTCCAGGCTTCCTCTTGATCCTTTCTCTCTATCTGTTTGTCCTCCAGATCACTAATTCTATCTTCTGTCTCAGTTACCCTGGCTTTGAGAGAATTTAGATTAGATTGGAGCTCATTGAGAGCATTGTGAACCTCATCCCTGGTAACTTTCAGCTCTGCCCTAACATTGTGAACATCCTGTCTGGTCGCTTTTTGTTTGGCCCTAATCAATTCCGTTTGGTCATCCACGGCTTTCTCCAACCTAGCTATTGCCTGGATAATTGTTAGCCTGAATTCTCTTTCCGACATATTGTCTATGTTGATAGCCATTAGCTCTGTTGCTGAAGGTCCATCCTCTGTATTTTTCTTCTGTTGGGCAATCCTCCTCCTAGTCATTTTGGTGAGAGATGACTGAACAGATGTAGCTGGTTGTATCGACCGTGGTGCAGTCAAGGTGCACCCTGGAACGCTTCTGAGCAATCAGGATTCCCCACCCAAACGAGAGAAAAAAGAAAGGAAAAAGAAAAAAAGAAAAAAGAGAGAGAGAGAGAGGAAAGAAAGGGAAGATGAAAGAGAAGTTTCAACCCAAAAGGGCCCCAAGGTAAGATTTATGAGGTATACAAACAAAAACAGACAAACAAAAAGACTGATAAAAGTATATAACAAGAGAAAAAAATTATTTATATGCAAATAAAGGAAGAACCTTGTCGAAAAGAACCCCAAGTGTAAGATTTATATACTATCAGGACAAACACAAAAACACAGAAACACTGGTGGAAGAAAAAGATGGGAGAGTGGTTATAAATTCTCAGTGTGAGCGAGGAAGGTTGTTTTGATTCTTCCTGGATGTATCTTGATATCTTTGTTAAAGGACTCAACTTTCCTAAGATAAAGGGGGATTAAAAATTGGTTTACCTATAGGGGTAGTACTGATTGGGGAAAAGGGATTACTTTGAGGTTTAACTCTATATGAATATTAGAAAATAAAAATAAAAAAGGAATAAACTAGACTAAACTAAACTAAAATTTAAAAAATTTAAAAAAATAGAAATGCAAAAGGAAAACACAGGTGTACGTATCAAAAAGTTCAGGTTAGAAGGTTATTATGGAATTTGATGTACTGGACAGCTGGCTGTGATGGTAAATAGGTTAAAAAATTATCTATAAAAAAAATGAGCCAGAATAGTGGGAAAAAATTAAAAATAAAAGTTGTCCTATGAAGTAGTGGTGGTTGTTCTCTTGTAGTCTTTTTTTTTTTTTCCTTTCCTGGTTGGTTTTCTGGAGGAGGGGCCTGCCACGTGGGTTTTCAGTCAATGATGTTCCCTGAGTTAAGTCCTCCAGTCCCCCTCAAGGGGGTGGGCTCTGAGGAAACCGGTTTTTTCAGGCTTTTGTTCTCTGGAGGATTTTATGTTGTTCACCTTTTTTTTTTTTCCTCTGGCCTTGACCACTTTTGATGGTTTTTGTAGGTTTAGAGGAAAGCAAACTGCACCCTGACCTCCCTCTCAGAGAGAAGCCTCAGTCTGTTCTTCTATGGGTGTTGCAGAGCCCATATAAATCCCCCCTTGGCCGCTGGCAGAGCAGGTTCTGAGTCACGGTCCCTGGAGATGCAGGATCTTCTGCTTGTACCCAAAACCACGGCAGCAGTGGCGGCTGTCTGGGCAGCTCCAGACCGCCAGAGAGGTTCCAAGCAGCGATCGCACACTGAGATTTTCCCACTGGCCCTGGCTGGGAGTGCCTGGTCTTTCTGGGTCTAAGAGTGCCCAGCTTGCGCACACCTCTTTCAGGGGAGAGTCTGGGGCATGCGTCTTAGGCTCTGAAACAATGGCGCATGTCAAAGAACGCTGGCTGGGCCTTTGTACCTCTCTCAGGGGAGGATGAGGGGCGCGCACAACTCAGGCTCTGTAGCAGGGCTCGCGGGTTCTGCCATCCGGCGTGGCTCCCATCCCCTCACAGGGGCCAGAATCCACGCAATCTCAGGCACGCTGGTGGCTCAGCGACCAAGACCTGGTTTCTCTGCCACACTCTCTCTGGCTCAGCACCAGAGGAGGCTGTCCTGGGACCGGGGACTTAAGCCCCTGTCCCTAGCCGCCCCGATTCCCACAATTTCCCCCCCCACGATCTTTTGCTCATTTGGAGTGCTTTCAACCATTCTCCAAGTTAATGCTGGTCCCCAGACGCAGGGCACTCTCACTCGTATTAGGGGTATTACTTTCCAACCGGTCACCTCTGGTGGCTCCCTCCCCCTTTTATCTTCCGATAGCAGTCCGCCTTTTCCACTCCGCTTTACCTGCCCACTGGCGTCTTCCGCCCCTGTAGAGATCCAGATGTGTATAATTCTGATCTCAGGCTGATTTCATGGGTGATTGGATTTCTTTGGTAGGTAATCAACTCACTTTAGGGTACAGGTTGAAAAGGCGCCTCCTCCTACTTCCCCGCCATCTTGTTCCCCTCTCTCAATGTGGTTTTAATTTGAATTTCCCTGATGGCTAGTGATGATGAACATTTTTTCATGTGTCTGATAGCCATTTGTATGTCTTCATTGGAGAAGTGTCTGTTCATGTCTTCTGCCCATTTTTTGATATGATTATCTGTTTAGTGTGGGTTGAGTTTGAGGAGTTCTTTATAGATTTTGGATATCAGCCCTTTGTATTGTCACTTGTGAATATCTTCACCCATTCCATGGGTTCCCTCTTTGTTTTCTTGACTGTTTCCTTTGCTGTGCAGAAGCTTTTGATCTTGATGAAGTCCCAAAAGTTCATTTTTGCTTTTGTTTCCTTTGCCTTTGGAGACATATCTTGAAAGAAGTTGCTATGGCCAATGTCAAAGAGGTTACTGCCTATGTTCTCTTTGAGGATTTTGATAGATTCCACCCACATGTTGAGGTATTTTATCCATTTTGAGTTTATCTTTGTGTATGGTGTAAGAGAATGATCGAGTTTCCTTCTTCTATATATAGCTGTTCAATTTTCCTAGCACCATTTATTGAAGGGACTGTATTTTTTCCACTGTATATTTTTTCCTCCTTTGTCGAAGATTATTTGACCATAGAGTTTTGGGTCCATGTCTGGACTCTCTACTCTGTTCCACTGGTGTATATGTATGTTTTTCTGCCAGTACCATGCTGTCGTGGTGATCAGAGCTTTGTAGTAAAGCTTGAAATTAGGCAATGTGATGCCACTACTTTTTTTTTTTCCAACATTTCCTTAACAATTCAGATTCTTTTTCTGATTCCATACCAATTTTAGGATTGTTTGTTCCAGCTCTTTGAAAAATGCCCATGGAATTTTAATCGGGATGGCATTGAAACTGTAGATTGCTCTAAGCAGTATAGACATTTTAATTATGTTTATTCTTCTAATCCATGAGCATGGAATGCTTTTCCATCTTTTTGTGTCTTCTTCAGTTTATTTCATGAGTGTTCTATAGTTCCCCGAGTATACATCCTTTACTCTTTGGTTGGGTTTATTCCAAGGTATCTTACAGTTTTTGGTGCTACTGTAAATGGAATCGATTCCCTATTTCTCTTTCTACAGTTATATTGTTAGTGTATAGAAAAGTAACTGATTTCTAAACATTGATTTTGTATCCTGCCACATTACTGAGTTGCTGTATGATTTCTAGTAATTTGGGGTTGGAGTCTGTTGGGTTTTCCACATAAAGTGTCATGTTTATGTTTTTGTTTATGTTTTATGTTTATCTTTGAAGAGAGAGAGTTTGACTTCTTCTTTGTCAATTGAATACCTTTTATTTCTTTTTGTTGTCTGATTTCTGAGGCTAGGAGTTCTAGTACTATGTTGAATAATAGTGAGAATGGGCATCCTTGTTGTGTTCCTGATCTAAGGGAAAGGCTGTCAGCTTTTCCCCATTGAGAATGTTATTTGCTGTGGGCTTTTTATAGATGGTTTTTATGAAATTGGGTAATGTTCCCACTATCCCTATTCTCTGAAGAGTTTTGATCAGGAAAGGATGCTATATTTAGGTGTATATTTAGCTTGTGATCTTGGCATTTTTCTACTTTTTTGGTAAGGATTGGATAGATATGTATTTCCCCCTTAGGACCACCTGTGTTTTTGTGCTCATTGGTTTCCATGAATTGTTTAAGTTTTTCTTTGATTTCCTGGTTGACCCCAACATTCCTTAGGAGGGTCGTCTATAGCTTCTATGTATTTGAATTCCTTCCAAATATTTTCCTGTGGTTGAGTGGCAGTTTCAAAGCATTGTGGTCTGAAAATACACAGGGAATAATCTCAGTCTTTTGGCATCAGTTGGGACCTGATTTGTGACCCCATATGTGGCCTATTCTGAAAGTTCTGTGAGTGTTCAAGAAAATGAGTATTCTCTTGTTTTGGGTGGAATGTTCTATATATATCTATGAAGTCCATCTCATCCAACGTGTCATTCAAAGCTCTCGTTTCTTTGTTGATGTTCTGCTTAGATGATCTGTCTATTCCTGAGAGTGTTGAGGTTTCCTACTATTAAAGTATTATTATCATTACATCTATTTTGGTTAAAAGTTGCTTTATGTAGTTGGCTGCTCCCATTTTGGGAGCATAGATATTTATAATTGTTATGTATTATTGGATAGAACCTTTTAGAATGATACAGTGTTCCTCTGTATCTCTAACTATAGTCTTTAGGTTAAAATCTAATTTGTCTGATATGAAAACTGCCACCCTAGGTTTCTTTTGAGGTCTGTTGGCATGACATGGTTCTCCATCTCCTCAGTTTCAGTCCGGATGTATCTTTAGGTTTAGAATGAGTCTCTTGCAGACAGCATATTGGTGGGGCACATCTTTTTATCCAATCTGCAAAACTGTGCCATGAAAATTTTCCCAATCTGGGGATAGGAAACAGCGTTTGTGTCCTAGAGGCAGAAAGGTCTCCCCCCAAGATCACGGAATCTAGAAGGACCTCAAGACACCTGGTTGTGAAACTGATGAATCATAATTTTAGGCAGAAGCTCTTGATAGCAGCTGGGGGAAGAGATTTCTTATGTACAGAGGAAGGCCCATCAGAATAACATCAGACCTGTCCACAGAAACCTAGCAAGCCAGAAAGGCCTGGCAAGTTGTATTCAGGGCACTAAATGAAAATAACATGCAGCCAAGAATACTTTATCCAGGAAAACTGTCATTCAAAATGGATGGAGAGATAAAGAGCTTCCAAGACCGGCAAGGTTTAAAACAGTATGTGACCACCAAGCCAGCACTACAAGAAATATTAAGGGGGTTCTATAAAAGAAGAAAGAACCCAAGAATGTCACAGAACAGAAATTTATGGAGACAATCTATAGAAACAAGGACTTCACAGGCAACATGATGTCAATAAAAACAAATCTCACAATGTGAACTGCTTAAATGCTCCCATAAAAAGGATAAAATGACAGAACCCATCCATATGTTATCTATAAGAGACCCATTTTGAACCTTAGGATACATCCAGACTGAAAGTGAAGGGATGGAGAAGCATCTTTCATGCCAATGAGCTTCAAAAAAAGGCTGGGGTAGTGATTCTCATAACAGATAAATTAGATATTAAACTAAAGACTGTAGTCAGAGATAAGAATGACACTACATCATTCTTAAAGGGTCTATCCACCAAGAAGATCTAACAATTATAAACATTTACACCCCCAATACAGGAGCAGCCAACTACATAAGACAACTGTTAATCAAAATAAAGAGTCATATTGATAAGAACGCATTGATTGTAGGGGATCTTAACATGCCACTCTCAGTAATAGACAGATCACCTAAGCAGAAAATCAATAAAGAAACAAAAGCATTGAATGACACATTGGACCAGAGGAATCTCAAGATATATACAGAATATTCCACCCTAAAACAACAAAATACTCATTCATCTTGAGTGCACATGGAACTTTCACCAAATAGGCCACATACTGGGTCACCAATCAGGACTCAACCAATACAAAAAGATTGAGATTATTCCCTGAATATTCTGAGACAGCCATGCTTTGAAACTGGAACTCAACCACAAGAAAAAGTTTGGAAGGAATTCAAACACCTAGAAGCTAAAAACCACCTCACTT
Organism: Lontra canadensis; assembly: GCF_010015895.1. Taxonomy (NCBI): domain Eukaryota; kingdom Metazoa; phylum Chordata; class Mammalia; order Carnivora; family Mustelidae; genus Lontra; species Lontra canadensis. The sequence continues at coordinate 2,249,365 of NW_022631159.1, forward strand.
AAGAATGCTTGGATCAACCAGGAAATCAAAGAAGAACTTAAACAATTCATGGAAACCAATGAGAATGGAGACACTTAAGTCAAAACCTATGTGATACAGCAAAGGCGGTCCTAAGGGGTGAAATACATAGCCATCCAAGCCTCACTCAAAAAAATTGAAAATCCAGAATACATCAGCTGTCTTTACACCTTAAAAAACTGGGTAATCAACAACAAATTAAACCAACTTCACACACAGGAAGGGAAATAATCGAGATTAGAGCAGAGATCAATGAGATAGAAACTAGAGATACAGTAGAATGCATCAATGAAATTAGAAGCAGGTTTTTTGAAAGAATCGGTAAGATCAATAAAACATTGGCCAAAGTAATCTAAAATAAAAGATAAAGGACCCAAATTAACAAAATAGTGAATTAAAAGGGAGAGATCACTACTAACACCAAGGAAATAGAAACAATCTTCAGAAATTATTATCAGCAGTTATATGCCAATAAACTAAGCAACCTAGATGAAATGGATGCATTCCTGGAAACCTATAAACATCCAAACCTGAATCCAGGACCTGATGGATTCCCTGGGAAATTCTACCAGACTTTCAAAGAAGAAATAATACCTATTCTCCTAAAGCTGTTACAAAAAATTGAAGCAGAAGGAAAATTCCAGACTCTTTTTATGAAGCCAGCATTACCATGATCCCCAAACCAGGCAAAGGTCCCACCAAAAAGGAGAACTTCAGACCAATATCCCTGGTGAATATGGATGCTAAGATTCTCAAAAAGATTCTAGCCAATAGGATCCAACAGTGCATTAAAAAGATTATTCACCATGACCAGGTGGGATTTATCCATGGGATGCAAGTGTGGTTCAACACACACAAATCAATCAATGTGATAGAACAAATCAATAAGAGAAGAAAGAAGAACCACATGGTCCTCTCAATTGATGCAGAAAAAGCATTTGACAAGGTACAACATCCGTTCCTGATTAAAATGCTTCAAACTATAGGGATAGAGGAGGGAACATTCCTCAACTTCATAAAATCTATCTATAAAAAACCCATAGCAAATATCATCCTCAATGGGGAAAAGCTTACAACCTTCCCTTTGAGATCAGGAACACGACAAAGATGCCCACTCTCGCCATTCTTGTTCAACATAGTATTAGAAGTCCTAGCAAAAGCAATCAGACAACAAAGAGAAATAAAAGGTATTCAAATTGGCATTTAAGAAGTCAAACTCTCTCTCTTCACAGATGACATGATACTTTATATGGAAAACCCAAAGGACTCAACCCCCAAACTACTACAACTCATTCAGCAATTCAGCAATGTGGCAGGATACAAAACCAATGTACAGAAATCAGTGGCTTTCTTATACACTAACAATGAAAATACAGAAAGGGAAATTAGAGAATCAATTCCATTTACTATAGCACAAAGAACCATAAGATACCTGGGAATAAACCTAACCAAAGAGGTAAATGATCTGTACTCAAGGAACTACAGAACACTCATGAAAGAAATTGAAGAAGACATGAAAAGATGGAAGACCATTCCATGCTCATGGATCAGAAGAATAAACATTGTTAAAATGTCCATACTGCCTAGAGCAATCTATGCTTTCAATGCCATTCCGATCAAAATTCCACCAGCATTTTTCAAAGATCTGGAGCAAACAATCCTAAAATCTGTATGGAATCTGAAGAGACCCCAAATTCCTAAGGAAACATTGAAAAAGAAAAACAAAACTGGGGGCATTACGTTGCCCGATTTCAAGCTTTACTACAAAGCTGTGATCACCAAGACAGTATGGTACTGGCATAAAAACAGACACATAGACCAGTGGAACAGAGTAGAGAGCCCAGATATGGACCCTCAACTGTACGGTCAAATAATCTTCAACAAAGCAGGAAAAAATGTACAGTGGAAAAAAAACTGTCTCTTCAATTAATGGTGCTGGGACAATTGGGCAGCTATGTATAGAATGAAACTCAACCATTCTCTTACACCATATACAAAGATAAACTCAAAATGGATAAAAGACCTCAAAGTGAGGCAGGAATCCATCAGAATCCTAGAGGAGAACATAGGTAGTAACCTCTTTGATATCGGCCACAGCAACTTCTTTCAAGATATGTTTCCAAAGGCAAAGGAAACAAAAGTAAAAATGAATTTTGGGGACTCCATCAAGATCAAAAGCTTTTGCACAGCAAAGGAAACAGTCAACAAAACAAAGAGGCAACCCATGGAATGGGAGAAGATATTTGCAAATGACACTACAGACAAAGGGCTGATATCCAAAATCTATAAAGAACTCCTCAAACTCAACACACACTAAACAGATAATCATGTTGAAAAATGGGCAGAAGACGTGAACAGACACTTCTTCAATGAAGACATACAAATGGCTAACAGACACATGAAAAAATGTTCATCATCACTAGCCATCAGGGAGATTCAAATCAAAACCACATTACCTTACACCAGTTAGAATGGCCAAAATTAACAAGACAGTAAACAACATGTGTTGGAGAGGATGTGGAGAAAGGGAACCCTCTTCCGCTGTTGGTGAGAATGCAAGTTGGTGCAGCCACTTTGGAAAACAGTGTGGAGATTCCTTAAGAAATTAAATATAGAGCTACCCTATGACCCTGCAATTACACTACTGGGTATTTACCCCAAAAATACAGATGTAGTGTAAACAAGGGCTCTCTGTACCTCAATGTTCAGCAATGGCCACAGTCGCCAAACTCTGGAAAGAGCCAAGATGCCCTTCAATGGATGAATGGATAAAGAAGATATGGTCCATATATACAATGGAGTATTGCCTCCATCAGAAAGGATGAATACCCAAGTTTTGTATCAACATGGACAGGACTGGAAGAGATTATGCTGAGTGAAATAATTCAAGCAGGGAGAGTCAATTATCATATGGTTTCACTTATTTGTGGAGCATAAGGAATAACATGGAGGACATGGGGAGATAGGAGAAGGCAGTTGGGGGAAATTGGAGGAGATGAACCACGAAAGTCTGTGGACTCTGAAAAACAAACTGAGGGTTTTGGAGGGGAGGGGAGTGGGAGGTTGGGTGAGCCTGGTGGTGTGTATTATGGAGGGCAAGTATTGCACAGAGCACTCAGTGTGGTGCATAAACAATGAATTTTGGAACACTGAAATGAAATTTTAAAAAACAAAAATTAAGAAAAAGAAATTTGCTCAATGTTAAATTAAAATGGACAAAGAAAAGATATGATTTTAGGGGTATCATGTTGGCTATAAAGTCCTTATTTCTATAGATTGTCTCTGCAAATTTTTAGTCTGTACTACTCTTGGGTTCTTTCTTTGTTTATAGACCCCCCCCCCTTAATATTTCTTGCAGGGCCGACTTGTTGGTCACATCTTCTTTTAGTTTCTGCCAGTCCTGGAAGCTCCTTGTCTCTCCATCCATTCTGAATGACAACCTTGCTGGATAAAGTATCTTTGGGTGCATGTTGTTCTCATTTAGTACCCTCAATATGTCTTGCCAGGCCTTTCTGCCTTGCCAGTTCTCTGTGAACAGGTCTATTATTCTGAACTTCCTCCCTCTGTAGGTAAGAAATCTCTTCTCCCTAGCTGCTTTCAGGATTGTTTCCTTGGATCTCAGATTTGCTAGTTTTAGACTGCATTTCGTTCACACTATTTTTAAGTTTGGCCTAATTAGATCTCATTTCTGCTCTTAGAGATTCTATATTTCCACTAATATTTTTCTCAAGTGTAGATATCAGTTTCATAATTGTTACTCTGAAGTTAATCTCTGACATCTTGATTATATCCATATGCATTAGGTCTGTGGCAGAGGCCATAGTCTCTGATTCTTTTCTTTGTTGGGGGTTCCCCCTCTTAGTCATTCTGTTAGGGGGTGGTTGAGGGAATGTACAGAGTCCAAAGTATTAACCACGACCCAAGCAAGATGGACATGCTTTATAGGGACCCTAGGGTTGGCATCCTCTTGTTCTTCCAGCCTGGCTGTCAAGAAGGAGCCTGCAGAGCTGTTACTCAGGGCACCTGTCAAGGGGATGGGGGTAGACTCAGTGAAACCCAGTTGTTTTGAGCTTTTGTTCTCTGGTGGTTTTCCACATCTCTTCTGAGAGTCATAGCAGAAGGGACCACACCAAAACCTCTCTCCCAGAACAAAGAAATTGCAGTCTGCTCTTCACTGAGCTCTGGAGCACTGCAGCCTCCCCAGTTGTGCACCCCATAGCAACTCTCCCAGAGGTTGATCACAAGGCTGGGCCTATCTCTGCCCTTTGTGCTTCTAGAACAGCAAGCCAAAATAATAAAAATAAAAATAAAACAGCAAGCCATCTCCAGTTCGAGCGTGCACATGCCCCTCTTGAATCATGTCTGGGGACTGGACTAAAATCCTTTCCTCACCTTTACCAGTCCACAAGTCTGTGTCCGGTCCCCAGTGTGGGATGCTTTGGTGCTCTGGTGTTAATATCACCTTCCTGGTGCCAGTTCATGGCGGCTCTCTCCCCCTTCTGTTTACCTTCAATATCTGCCTGCAGAATCACCACTCCACCCCTCATACCTCACGACTACCAGAAATTTTCTGCTTATAGAGATCCAGATATATATATATAGATATAGATATAGATATAGATATAGATATAGATATAGATATAGATATATTACATCTCAGACTTGATTTCATGGGTGTTCAGAATGGTTTGGTAGATATCCAGCTAAATTCAGGGGACTGGTTGAAATAGGGGCCCCTACTCCTCCACCATCTTCCCTCCTTTCATTGCCCTTCTTTTTCTTTTCTTTTTTGGTTTCTGACCTCTTCATATTGTCTAGTATGTATTTTTGCTTTGTTCATGGTTGATCTGGTTGACATTTTTAATTTTGTTCTCTTTTCCATCCATTTTTCTCTGGGCAAAATGCCTAAAAGGAGGAATTCACAACAAAAGAAAGAACCAGAGATAATACTTTCTCCCACAAATCTAATCAATATGGATATAAGTAAAATGTCAGAGGTTGATTTTAGTTAAAGTTATTACTTGGGCTCAGAACAGGCAAAAAGACACTATAGAATCTTTAGTGCAGAAATAAAATCTATTCAGGATGAAATTTAAAATTCTTTAACTGAGATGCAGTCTAAAATAGATACTCTAACATTTAGACTAAATGAGACAGAAGAGTCAGTGACAAAGATGACAATATGATGGAAAGGAAGGAATCTGAGGAAAAGATAGAAAAACAAATAATGCACCATGAGGCTTCAAGAAATCAGTGATACCATAAAGCAAATCAATATTTTGAATTATTTATTTTAAATTATTATATTTAGAATTACTGAGGTCCCAGAGGATAAAGAAAGAGAGAGGGATAGATGATATATTTGAAAAGATCCTAGCTGAGAACTTTCTTAATCTGGTGGTGGAAACAGGCATTCAAGTCCAGGAGACATAGAGAACCCGTCTCAAAATCAATAAGAATATATCAACAGCCCAACATATAATAGTGAAGCTTACAAAGTCCTGAAAGCAGGTCAAAACAAAAGTTTCTTAATGTACAGTGGTAGGAACATTAGACTGGCAGCAGACCTATCCACAGAAACCTGGCAAGTCAGAAAGAACTGTCATGATATATTCAGGCTACTAAATGAGAAAAACATGCAGCCAAGAATACTTTTTTATCTAGTAAGGCTGTCATTCAGAATGGAAGGAGAGAGAAAGGGCTTCCAGGACAAACAGAATTTGTGATAAATTCTGTTTATCACAAATAATTCTGATCACAAATAAAGGAATTTGTGGTCATTAAACCAGCCCTGCAAGAAATATTAAAGGGGTTCCTGTACATGAAAAAAGAGCCCAAAGGTGACATAGAACAGAAAGAAACAGACAATATACAGAGATAGGGACTTTACAGGAAACAAATTTGAACTAAATTCATAACTTTCAATAGTTACTCTGAATGTAAATGGGCTAAATGCTCCAATCAAAAGACACAGGGTATCATATTGAATAAAAAAGTAAGATCTATCTTTACAAGAGACCCACTTTAGACCTAAAGACACATTCAGATTGAAAGCAAGGGGGTGAGGGACACTGGCATGACTCAGTCAGTTAAGCACCTGCCTTTATCTCAGGTCATGCTTCCCAGGGTCCTAAGATCAAGTCTCAGCTTCCCTGCTCAGCAGGGAGTCTGCTTCTCCCTCTGCCTGCTGCTCCCCCTGCTTGTGCTCTGTATTTATCTCTCTCTCTCTCTCTCTCTCTCTCTCTCTCTCTGACAAATAAAATCTTTTAAAAAAAAGAAAGATGAAAGAAAGGAAGGAAGAAAGAGAAAGAAAGAAAGAAAAAAAGAAAGAAAAAGAAATTTAGGGGATCCATGCTAATGGATATCAAAAGAAATATGGAGTAGGAATTCTCATATCAGACAAATTAGATTTTAAACCAATGACTCTAGTAAGGAATGAAGTGGGATACTATATCATACATAAAAGGGCCAATTCCAAGGGCCTATCCACATAAGATCTAACAACTCTAAATATTTATGCTCCTAACTTGGGAGCAGCCAATTATATAAACCAATTAATAACAAAATTAAAAAGAAAAACAATGATACTAATACAATAATAGTAGAAGATTTTAACACCCCACTCACAGCAATGAACAGATCATTTAAACAGAAGCTCGACAAAGACGCAAGGACTTTGAATGACACACTGGATCAGATGGACTTCACAAATATGTTCAGAACATTCCACCCTAAAGTAACAGAATACACATTCTTCTTGAGTGCATATGGAACATTCTCCAGAAGAGATCACACACTGGGTCACAAATCACATCTCAACTAGTACCAAAAGACTTGGATCATTCCCTGACTATTTTCAGACCACAGTGCTTTGAAAATTGAATTCAATCACAAGGCAAAAGTTGGAAGGGACTCAAACACTTAGGGCTTAAAGAGCATCCCACTAAAGAATGGATGGGTCAACCAGGAAATTTAAAAAGAATTTGAAAAATTCATGGAAATAATTGGAAATGAAAACACAACTGTTCAAAACTTTGGGATATATCAAAGGAGGTCCCAAGAGAAAGTACAAAGCCTTTTTCGAGAAACGAGAAAAGTCTCAAATACACAAGCTACCCTTACACTTCAAAGAGCTGGAGAAAGAACAGCAAATAAAGCCTAAGCCAAGCAGGACAAGAGAAATAATAAAGATCAGATTAGAAATAAATGAAATAGAAACCAAAAGGGCAGTAGAACAGACCAATGAAACTAGAAGCCTTCTATGAAAGAATAAATAAGATCAATAAACCCTAACCAGACTTATCAAAAGAAAAGAGAAAGGACCCAAATTAATAAAATAATGAATGAAACAGGAGAGATCACAACCAGCATCAAGGAAATATAAACAATTTAGAGAACATATTATCAGCAACTATAATGCCAAAATATTAGGCAATCTGAAAGAAATGGATGCATTCCTGGAAATTTATAAACTACCAAGACTGTTGGCTAACTGAATTTAAATAAAAATGTCCATTTTGCAACCTTAAAAAAAAAAAACCACCAAAACTGAAACAGGAAGAAATAGAAAACCTGAATAGACCCAAAAGAGACAGGAAATTGAAGCACTAATGAAAAATCTCCCAACAAACAAGAGTCAAGGACTGGATAGCTTGCCAGGAGAATTCCACTAAACATTTAAGAGCTAATAACTATTCTTCTGAAACCATTTCAAAAAATAGAAAGGGAAGGAAAACTTCCAAACTCATTTATGAACCCAGCATTACCTTGATCCCAAAACAGACCAAGACTCCACCAAAAAGGAGAATTATAGACAAATATCCTTGATGAATATGAATGCAAAAATTCTCACCAAGATACTAGCCCATAGGATCCCACAGTACCTTAAAATGGTTATTCACCACAACCAAGTGGGATTTATTCCTGGGCTACAAGCCTGGTTCAACATTTGCAAATCAATCAATGTGATAAATGACATTAATAAAAGAAAGGACAAGAACCATATGATCTTCTCAACTAATGCAGAAAAAGCATTTGACAAAGTGTGGCATCCTTTCTTGATTAAAACTCTCTTGATTAAAACTCTCTGCAGTGTAGGGATAGAGGGAACATACCTTAATATCATAAAAGCCATCTTTGAAAAGTCCACAGTGAATATCATTCTCAATGGGTAAAAACTGATAACTTTTCCCCTAAGTTTAGGAACATGACAGGGATGCCCACTCTCACCACTGTTTTTCAACATAGTACTATAAGTCCTAGCCTCAGAAATCAGGCAACAAGAAGAAATAAAAGGCAGTGAAATCGACAAAGAAGACGTCAAAGTCACACTCTTCCCAGATGACATGATACTCTATGTGGAAAACCCAAAAGGCTCCACCCCAAAATTGCTAGAACTGATACAAGAAATCAGCAAAGTGGCAGGATATAAAAATGCACAGAAGTCACTTGCATTTTTTTTAAATTTTTTAAATTTCTTTTCAGTGTTCCAGAATTCATTGTTTATGCACCCAGTGCTCCATGCAATACATCACTTGCGTTTCTATACACAAACAATGAAGCAGAAGAAAGAGAAATTAAGGAATCAATCCCATTTACAACTCCACCAAAAACCATAAGATATCTAGGAATAAACCTAACCAAAGAAGCAAAGTAATGCATACTCTGGAAACTACAGAACACTCATGAAAGAAATTGAGGAAGACACAATGAAATGGAAAAATGTTCCATGCTTATGGACTGTAAGAACAGATATTGTTAAAATGTCTATGCAACAGTTAGAATGACAAAAATTGGCAAGGCAGGAAACAACAAATGTTGGATAGGACGTGGAGAATGGGGAACTCTCTTACACTGTTTGTGGGAATGTAAGTTGGTGCAGCCACTTTAGAAAACAGATTCCTCAAATGTGTGGAGATTCCTCAAAAAATTAAAAACAGAGCTACCCTCTGATGAGCAATTGCACTACTGGGTATTTACCCCCAAAGATACAGATGTAGTGAAAAGAAGGGCCATATATACCCCAATGTTCATAGCAGCAATGTCCACAGTCACCAAACTGTGGAAAGAGCCAAGATACCCTTCAAGATGTGGTCTATATATACAATGGAATATTACTCATCCATCAGAAAGGATGAATACCCAACTTTTGCATCAGCATGGATGGGAGTGGAGGAGATTGTGCTGAGTGAAATAAGTCAAGCAGAGAAAGTAAATTATCATATGGTTTCACTTACTTGTAGAACATAAGGAATAACATGGAGGATATTAGAAGGAAAGGAAAAGTGAAGGGGGGAACTTGGGGGGGGAAGAACCATAAGAGACTGTGGACTCCCAGAAACAAACTGAGGGTTTTAGAGGGGATGGGGAGGGGGGAATGGGTGAGCCTGTGGGGGATATTAAGAAGGGCATGTATTGCATGAAGCACTGGAGTTATAAGTAAACAATGTATCTTGGAATACTACATCAAAACCTAATAATGTATTGTATGGTGACTAACATAATACAATAAAAGCTTAAAAAAAAGAAAACCTAGAAAAAAAAATCTAAAACTAACCCAAATGTGTGGCATGTATTCACAGTGCCTGGCACTTAAACTTGATCTCCTGGTTTCCTTGGAAATAACAGGAAACACATTTTAAGCTCAAATTTCTTTTTTACTTCCTTCATATGTCAATACCACAAAAATCTATTCAATAAAACTGGTTAGATAAAAAAAAAAAGTCTATGCTACCCAAAGCAATCTACACGTTCAATACAATCCCTATCAAAATACCATCAACATTTATCAATGAGCTAGAACAAATAATCCTAAAACTTATTGGGAACCAGGAAAGACCCCAAATAACCAAAGGAATGTTGAAAAAGAAAACCAAAGCTGGAGACATCGCAATCCAGGACTTCAAGCTCTATTACAAAGTTGTAATCATCCATGCAGTGTGGTACTGGCACAAAAACAGACACATAGATCAATGGAACAGAATAGAGAACTCGGAAATGGATCCTCAACTTTATGGTCAACTAATCTTTGACAAAGCAGGGAAAAAAAGACAGTTTCTTCAATAAATGGTGCTGGGAAAATTGGACAGCCACATGTAAAAGAATGAAACTGGACCATTTTCTTACACCTTACATAAAGACAAACTCAAAATGAATGAAAAACAGAAATGTGAAACAGGAATCCATCAAAATCCTAGATCAGAACACAAGACGCAACATTTATGACCTTGGCTACAGCAACTTCTTGCTAGGCATGTCTCCAAAGGCGAGGAAAACAAAAGCAAAAATGAACTACTGGGACTTCATCAAGACAAAAACCTTCTGCACAGCAAAGGAAACAGTCAAAAAAATTAAAAGGCAACCTATAGAATGGGAGAACATATTTGTAAACAACATATCAGATAAAAAGCTAGCATCCAAGATCTATAAAGAATGTAACAAACACAAAACCAAAAACAAACAAACAAACAAATAATCCAGTCAAGAAATGGGCAGTAGACATGAACAGACATTTCTCCAAAGAAGACATTTAATGGTAAATAGACACATGAAGAAATGCCCTCCCACTCCCCTCCACTCCAGCAACCCTCAGTTTGTTTCCTGAGATTAAGAGTCTCATGGTTTGTCTCCCTCTCTGGTTTCATCTTGTTTCATTTTTCCCTCTCCTCCACTATGACCCTCTGTTGTGTTTCTCAAATTCCTGATATCAGTGAGATCATACAGCACATCATTAGTTTTTTATGTAATATTCTATGATTCATTATTTGCATATAACACCCAGTGCTCCATGCAATCCTTGCCCTCCTTATACCCATCACCAGGCTCACACTGTATGGTGACTAACGTAACATAATAAATACATACATACATAAATACATAAACAAATAAGGAGATTTAAATAAATCAGTGAGATCATATGATAATCGTCTTTCTCTGACTGACTTATTTCACTCAACATAATACCCTCCAGTTCTCTCCATGTCATTGCAAATGGCAAGATTTCTCTTTGTGATGGCTGCATATATATGATATCTTCTTTATAGCAGAATGGGTTAAAACTAACAAGACAGGAAAAAAACAGATGCTGGTGAGGATGCAGAAAAAGGGGAAACCTCTTACACTTCTGGTGAGAATGCAAGCTGGTGTAGCCACTCTGGAAAACAGAACAGAGATTCCTCAAAAAGTTACAAATAGAGCTATCCCACAATCTAGAACCCACTACTAGGTATTTATCTACAGAATATAAACATAGTATTCCAAGGGGCACGTGTACCCCAATGTTTATAGCATCAATGTTCACCATAGCCAAATTATGGGAAAAGCCCATATGTCCATTGACAGATGAATGAAAAAAAAGATGTGGTGTATATATGCAAGGGAGTATTGCTCAGCCATCAAAAAGAATGAAATCTTGCCACTGGTAATGACATGCACAGAACTACAGGGAATAATGCTATGCAAAGTAAGACAGTCAGAGGAATAAAAATACCATAGGACTTTAGTTGTATATGGAATTTAAGAAACAAAACAGAGGAACATAGGGGAAGGGAGGGAAAAATAATATAAGACAAAGTCAGAGAGGGTGCAAAACCATAAGAGACTCTTAACTATAGAAAATAAACTGAAAGTTACTGGAGGCGTGGTGGGTAGGGGGAATGGAGTAACTGGGTGATGGGCATTAAGGAGGGCACTTGATGGAATGAGCACTGGGTATTATATGCAATTGATGAATCACTCAATTCCACCCCTGAAACTAATACTGCAGTATATGTTGACTAAATTGAATGTAAATAAAATAAATTAAAATTTAAGGGGAGAAAAAAGAAGGAATAAGTGTCAAGGATAGCCATTTCATTCTCTTTTTCTTCTAGTTTTAACCTCTGAGGAAAGTGTAGTTAAGGAAGGGCTCAACTGTATAGTCTGTTCAACCCTGAAACTCCAACATACAGCAATGTCTTTATGATCTCCTTCCTCAGAGCCTCCTGTTATAGGCACAGATCATTCGGCCAACCTTGCTGCAGCTAAGCAAAAAAATCTTATAAAGCAGAATATTAATTTTCTTAATTAAGAGATAATAAATATAAAATTGTTGGGAGTTTTTATTCTTTTATGGTAGACCCAAAAGGGTTTGATTTCCCACATTAAAAGAAATTAAGTCTTGGAGCACCTGGGTGGCTCAGTGGGTTAGGCTTCTGCCTTCAGGTCAGGTCATGGTCTCAGGGTCCTGGGATTGAGCCCCACATTGGGCTCTCTGCTCAGCAGGGAACCTGCTTCTCCTTCTCTCTATCTCTCTCTCTCTCTCTCTCTCTGCCTCCCTCTCTTCCCACTTGTGATCTTTCTCTCTCTGTCAAATAAATAAATAAAATCTTAAAAAATGAAATAAGGATGCAAATATACAAATCTGAATTCACCTTAGTTCAATTGACTAGTCCACCATCAGTAGAGTTTATACCACCATCTAGTGGTTCCCTCAGGAAAAAGACGTTTGAACCCTTCAAAATGTTTCAACTAGATAGGCAATCTAATAGATATAAATAGATCTTTTTTTCCTGAGAGAAAACAGGCTAAAAGCAATAAAATAAACACTGAAATATACAGTAGGCCATGACAGACAGGTTATTTAGTTAACAGTCTGAGACCTGTTATGCTGAGCAAAATAATTCAATCAGAGAAAGACAATTATCATATGGTTTCACTCATACGTGGAATATAAGAAACAGAGCAGAGGACGATAGGGGAGGGGAGGGAAAACAGAATGGGAAGTCAACAGAGAGGGAGAAAAACCATGAGAGACTCTTAACTCTAGGAAACCAACTGAGGGTTGATGGAGGGACGTGGGTCGGGGAGGGAGTAATTGGGTGATGGGCATTAAGAAAGGTATGTAATGTAATGAGTACTGAGTGTTATACAAAACCAATAAATTATTGAACACTACATCTGAAACTAATGATGTACAATATGTTGGATAATTGAATTTAAATTTTTAAAAATCCTAAGAACTGAGTTCTAGCTTTGAGCTCTACTATTCACAGCTGTGTGATTTTGGACAAGTTTTACAACTCTAAGCTTGATTCTCATCCATAAAATAAAGTTACCACACTAAATTGGTATTTCTCGAATGACATGGTGATCTTACAATCATGTGACTCATGACCTTGATTATTTTATTTAAATGTAACACCCCCCAAAATAAACAAACAAAAACTATGAGAGTACACCACAGATCATAAGAGTATTTCTTGATGAAGTGAATAAATGTACACATTATATGTTGTGTCAGTGTGTCTGTGCATGTGTATGTTTCCTGGAACACAATATAAAGTGTAACTGTTACTATGGGTCACAAACAAAAAGGGTGGAAAGCCTCTAAGATTCCATGTTCCTATGAATTGTGACCAAGAGTCCTCATCAGAGTACTGACACAGAGTTTGAGCCTGTATAATTTACAGTTAGATGTCTGACAGACCTCTCTGCTGACAGTGGGATGTCTTTTTTTCTCTCCTATAGCATCTCAAAACGACTCCAACTAAGATAGAAGTATTTTCCTGGTTTTGTTTAGGTGTTTTGCTTTATTTTATTTTCCTAAAGACTACTATTCATCTTTCTGACACAATTTTTCAAAATAATTGTCCAGGGACCACCTGCATTGAATTTATGTCAGGTGCTTATTTAAAATACACTTTTTTGCCTCCCCTGTCCCACTCACTGCCAGATATAGTGCAACAGAACCTTAGGGCATAGAACTCAGTAATCTGCACTGCCTTCAAGTACCCCAAGTGATTCTTATATGTCCTGAAGTTTGAGAAATATTAGTTTAAATTTTTTTATTATTATTATTATTTTTATTTCTTTTCAGCGTAACAGTATTCATTGTTTTTGCACCACACCCAGTGCTCCATGCAATACATGCCCTCTACAATACCCACCTGGTTCCCCCAATCTCCCACCCCCTGCCCCTTCAAAACCCTCATTATTTTTCAGAGTCCATAGTCTCTCATGGTTCACCTCCCCTTCCAATTTCCCTCAGCTCCCTTCTCCTCTCCATCTCCCATGTCCTCCATGCTATTTGTTATGCTCCACAAATAAGTGGAACCATATGATAATTGATTTTCTCTGCTTGACTTATTTCACTCAGCATAATCTCTTCCAGTCCCGTCCATGTTGATACAAAAGTTGGGTATTCATCCTTTCTGATGGAGGCATAATACTCTATAGTGTATATGGACCACACTTTCCTTATCCATTCATCCGTTGAAGGGCATCTTGGTTCTTTCCACAGTTTGGCGACTGTGGCCATTGCTGCTATAAACATTGGGGTACAGATGGACCTTCTTTTCACTACATCTGTATTTTTGGGGTAAATACCCAGTAGTGTAATTGTAGGGTCATAGGGAAGCTCTATTTTTAATTTCTTGAGGAATCTCCACACTGTTCTCCAAAGAGGCTGCACCAACTTGCATTCCCACCAACAGTGTAAGAGGGTTCCCCTTTCTCCACATCCCCTCCAACACATGTTGTTTCCTGTCTTGCTAATTTTGGCCATTCTAACTGGTGTAAGGTGATACCTCAATGTGGTTTTATTTGAATCTCCCTGATGGCTAGTGATGATGAACATTTTTTCATGTGTCTGTTGGTCATTTGTATGTCTCCTTTGGAGAAGTGTCTGTTCATATCTTCTGCCCATTTGTTATATGATTATCTCTTTTGTGTGTGTTGAGTTTGAGGAGTTCTTTTGGATATCAGCCCTTTGTCTGTAGTGTCATTTGCAAATATCTTCTCCCATTCCGTGGGTTGCCTCTTTGTTTTACTGACTGTTTCTGTTGCTGTGCAGAAGCTTTAGATCTTGATGAAGTTCCAAAAGTTCATCTTCGCTTTTGTTTCCATTGCCTTTTGAGACATATCTTGAAAGAAGTTGCTGTGGCTTATATTGAAGAGGTTACTGCCTATGTTCTCTTCTAGGATTCTGATGGATTCCTGTCTCACATTGAGGTCTTTTATCCATTTTGAGTTTATCTTTGTGTATGGTATAAGAGAATGGTCGAGTTTCATTCTTCTACATATAGCTCTCCAGTTTTCCCAGCACCATTTATTGAAGAGACTGTCTTTTTTCCACTGTATATTTTTTCCTGCTTTGTCGAAGATTATTTGACCATAGAGTTGAGGGTCCATATCTGTGCCCATAAAACGACACAGGGTTGCAGATTGGATAAAACAACAGGACCCATCCATATGTTGTCTACAAGAGACCCATTTTGAACCTAAAGGTACACCCAAACTGAAAGTGAAGGGATGGAGAAGCATCTTTCATGCCAATGGGCCTCAAAAGAAGGCCAGGGTAGTGAATCTCATATCAGATAAATGAGATTTTAAACTAAAGACTGTAGTAAGAGATACAGAAGGACACTACATCATTCTCAAAGGGACTATCCACCAAGATGATCTAACAATTATAAATATCTATGCCCCCAATATGGGAGCAGCCAATTACATAAGAAAACTGTTAATCAAGATAAAGAGTCATATTGATATGAATACATTAATAGTAGGAGATCTTAACACGCCTCCCTCAGAAATAGACAGATCATCGAAGCAGAAAATCAATAAAGAAACAAGAGCATTGAATGACACATTGGACCAGATGGACCTCATAGATATATACAGAACATTCCACCCTAAAACAACAGAATACTCATTCTTCTCAAGTGCACATGGAACCTTCTCAAGAATAGAACACATACTGGGTCACAAATCAGGACTCAACTGATACCAAAAGACTGAGATTATTCCCTGCATATTCTCAGATCACAATGCTTTGAAACTGGAGCTCAATCACAAGGAAAAGTTCGGAAAGAACTCAAACACCTGGAAGCTAAAGACCATCTTGCTTAAGAATGCTTGGATCAACCAGGAGATCAAAGAAGAACTTAAACAATTCATGAAACCAATGAGAATGAAGACACTTCAGTCCAAAACCTATGGGATACAGCAAAGGTGGTTCAAAGGGGGAAATACATAGCCATCCAAGCCTCCCTTAAAATATTGAAAAATCCAGAATACACCAGCTGTCTCTACATCTTAAAGAACTAGAGAATCAACAACAAATCAAACAAATCCATGTATAAGAAGGGAAATAATCAAGATTAGAGCAGAGATCAATGAGGTAGAAACCAGAGATACAGTAGAATGTATCAATGGAACTAGAAGCTGGTTTTTTAAAAGAATCAGTAAGATCGATAAACCATTGGCCACACTAATCCAAAAGAAAAGAGAGAAAGCCCAAATTAATAAAATTATGAATGAAAAGGGAGAGATCACAAGTAACACCAAGGAAGTAGAAACAATTATCAGAAGTTATTATCAACAGTTATATGCCAATAAGCTAAGCAACCTAGATGAAATGGATGCATTCCTGGAAAACTATAAACTCCCAAAATTGAACCAGGAAGAAATTGACAACCTGAATAGACCGATATCTAGTAACGAGATTGAAGCAGTGATCAAAAACCTCCCAAAAAACAAGAGCCCAGGACCTGACGGATTCCCTGGGGAATTCTACCAAACTTTCAAAGAAGAAATAACACCTATTCTCCTGAAGCTGTTTCAAAAAATTGAAGCAGAAGGAAAGCTTCCAGACTCTTTGTTTATTTTTTGAAGCCAGCATTACCCTGATCCCCAAACCAGGCAAAGACCCTACCAAAAAGGAGAATTTCAGACCAATATCACTGATGAATATGGATGCTAAGATTCTCAACAAGATCCTAGCAAACAGGATCCAACAGCACATTAAAAAGATTATCCACCATGAGCAAGTGGGATTCATCCCTGGGTTAGTTTAATTTTCAATGACATTTTCAAGGAGAGCTCTTAGCAAGTAATTTTGTTGATACTTGTCTAACCTAACATCCTCTGTGCTGTCTCTGTCATTCCTTCCATTTATCCCTCCCAAAAGGAGGTAATCCTTTCTCATTCCCATCTCAAGAGGACAGATCTCTAATATCTACAGAGAATTAGGCCAATGGAAGCACTGGTAATTTCCAGGTATAAGATCTATAGTATGTAACATACTATCTAAGACCAAATATGAGTTAATATATACTAAACATATATTATATATAATATTAAATATAATCTATTCTGAACACATATTAGACAGCAATTGTTTGCATTTACTCATGTTTGATACTTTTTAAGCAAAAACCCAATCCTTTCTTTCCCAATTTTCCAATTTTCCAAATAAATACTTCTGAGTATGTGTGGTTACATATATTCTTACCACTCAAAGTGTTGTCCCTATTCCAGCAATATCAGCACTGCCTGAGAGATTGTTAAAAATAGATAAGCTCTACCCCAGAATCTGAATTGTCTGCATTTTAACAAGATTCCCCAAGATTAACTGAAGTTTAACAAGTCCATAAGTAGTGGTCATGAAATAGTCAATCAATACATGCAAAGTAACTACAGACAGAATTTTTGATGACACTCATAGGAAGAAAAAAAAAGTAATGGGCTTCTATGTATCGTTATGGACTGAATGTTTGTGTCTGCCCCAAATTCATATATTAAAGGCTTAAGCCCCCAGTATGATGGTATTTGGAGGTGGGGGTCTTTGGGAAGTAATTAGCTTTAAATGAGGTCATGTGTGTGGGTTTCTTTAATAGGATTAGCATCCTTAAGAAGAGACACCAGAGCTTTCTCTCCATCATGTGAGGATACAATGAGAAAGCAGTTATCTGCATACCAGGAAGACAGCACTCACCAAGAATCAAATCTCTGGAACTTTGATCTGGACTTCTCACCCTCCAGAACTGTAGCTGTAAGCCACCTAGTCTATAGTATTTTGTTATAGTAGCCTGAGCTGTCTAAGACTATGCACTAAACTTTCTTTTCAAATCTGAAATCTGCTCTTTTTTTCAAAAAGTAAGGACCCAAACACCCTCCTGTATGTGTAGGAAAGCTCAGATTAAAGCATAAGATAGAGACAGAGCCTGAGAAATTTTTAGAGAGAACCACAAATCTCCATGTTTAACTATGGAAGGCTCTGCACTAAATGAAGTGGTTGCAGATGGAGAGATGGAGAAATAGCTAATATCAATATGAAATCCTTGATACAAGGATATGAGCAAATCAATCCAGGAAAAATAGACACAGAAAAAGATCAAGGCCAACATAAACCAGTAAGATGTCATAACAAGACTATAGTAATATTGCTTTAATTGCCAATCGCAGTCGAGATTCCATTTAAAGTTGAGTCTGTTTGGGGGAACTATCTAGACAGAACAGACACTTTAATAAGACTTAAGGTTTAAGGGCTCAAAGTTTTTGGTCCAAATGGATAGTGATAATAAAACCATAAGTATAATATCCTTGATATCAAAGGCCATTTGTTCTTAAGAAGTGAGGTTGAAAGGACCTGTATAGGAATCAAATATCAATAAATACCCCTTCTACCCTGCTCAAACTACCTTTCAGTTCTGAATCCAGTTTTTACTTTCTTTCTGGTTTTATTTTGTTTCCCTAGTTTGAATTAACCTCCAACTCTTTCCCAATAGTGTGAATCAGGACTTGAAACATTCATAAGTATCAGGTAATCTATCATTTACATCTTATTAAGTCTTTTCTAGAGCCATTTGAAATGCTCCATTCTAGGTTTGTTGCCTTCAAAGCCTTGGTGCATAACTCTCATCCTGGGATATTTCTTCATCATCAGTCTCGGGAATTCCCTTGGCCTCATCTGTATCACCTATTTCACGTGCCCTATGTCTTCCTTCTCTTTGTTTTAGTAGAACATATCCTCCAGTAACTTCTGGGGAAGGATGCATTGTAGATTAAATATATTAAAGTGTTTTTATTTTACTTTCACAGTTGATTAAGTTTGACTGGGACAGAACTCTACATTAAATCTTGAAGGCATTGCTCCATTTCCTTCTAGATTCCCCTATTGCTTTTGAAAAACCTGATGCCTTTCTGATGGAGGCAAAATACTCCATACTGTATATGAACCACATCTTCCTTATCCATTCATCCGTTGAAGGGCATTTTCATTCTTTCCAGAGTTTGGCCACAGTGGCTATTGCTGCTATAAACATTGGGGTACAGGTGGCCCTTCTTTTCACTACATCTGTATCTTTGGGGTAAATACCCAGTAGTGCAATTGCAGAGTCATAGGGAAGCTCTACTTTTAATTTCTTAAGGAATCTCCACACTGTTCTCCAAAGTGGCTGCACCAACTTGCATTCCCACCAATGTAAGGGGATTCCCTTTCTCCACATCCTCTCCAACACTTGTTGTTTACTGTCTTGTTAATTTTGGTCATTCTAACTGGTGTAAGGTGGTATCTCAATGTGGTTTTGATTTGAATCTCCCTGATGGCTAGTGATGATGAACATTTTTTCATGTGTCTGTTAGCCATTTGTATGTCTTCATTGAAGAAGTGTCTGTTCATGTCTTCTGGCTATTTTTCAACATGATTATCTGTTTAGTGTGTGTTGAGTTTGAGGAGTTCTTTATAGATTTTGGATATCAGCCCTTTGTCTGTAGTGTCATTTACAAATATCTTCTCCCATTCCATGGGTTGCCTCTTTGTTTTGTTGACTGTTTCCTTTGCTGTGCAAAAGCTTTTGATCTTGATGGAGTCCAAAAATTCGTTTTCACTTTTGTTTCCTTTGCCTTTGGAAACATATCTTGAAAGAAGTTGCTGTGGCCGATATCAAAGAGGTTACTGCCTATGTTCTCCTCTAGGATTCTGATGGATGCCTGCCTCACTTTGAGGTCTTTTATCCATTTTGAGTTTATCTTTGTGTATGGTGTAAGAGAATGGTCGAGTTTCATTCTTCTATACATAGCTGCCCAATTGTCCCAGCACCATTAATTGAAGAGACAGTCTTTTTTCTACTGTATATTTTTTCCTGCTTTGTTGAAGATTATTTGACCATACAGTTGAGGGTCCATATCTGGGCTCTCTACTCTGTTCCACTGGTCTATGTGTCTGTTTTTGTACCAGTACCATGCTGTCCTGGTAATCACAGCTTTAATGAATACCCAATTTTTGTATCAACATGGACGGGACTGGAAGAGATTGTGCTGAGTGAAATAAGTCAAGCAGAGAGAGTCAATTATCATATGGTTTCACTTACTTGTGGAGCATAAAAAATAACATGGAGGACATGGGGAGATGGAGAGGAGAAATGAGTTGGGGAAATTGGAGGGGGAGATGAACCATGAGAGACTATGGACTCTGAAAAACAATCTGAGGGGTTTGGAGGGGTGAGGGGTGGGAGGTTGGGTGAACTTGGTGGTGGGTATTATGGAGGGCATGTATTGCATGGAGCACTGGGTGTGGTACATAAACAATGAATTCTGGAACACTGAAAGAAATTTAAAAAGTAAATAAAAATAAGGGGCGCCTGGGTGGCTCAGTGGGTTAAAGTCTCTGCCTTTTGCTCACTCAGGTCATGATCGTGGGGTCCTGGGATTGAGCCCTGCATTGGGCTTTCTGCTCTGCAGAGAGCCTGCTTCCTCCTCTCTCTCTCTCTCTCTCTGCCTGCCTCTCTGCCTACTTGTGATCTCTCTCTGTCAAATAAATAAATAAAATCTTTTTAAAAAGAAATTTAAAAAAAAGAAAGAAAAACCTGATGCCTCTCTGAGTCCTAGCCTATTGTATTTGACATTCCTCTGCCTCAGCCCCTCCATGTTTATAGAATCTTCTCTTTGTCTCTGAGTACTGAAATTTCACAATGATGTGCCTTATAAAATTAGGTCGAGACTGATTCCCTCAGTTCTGGAGAATTTTCTTCACCTATGTCACTGAGAAATTTCTTCCCTCAACTTTCTCAGTTCTCTTTTTTTTAAATATCTAACATTCAGCTATTAGATCTGCTAGCATGACTGAAATGCTCTTCTATAGCCTCTCTTATTTTTCATTTCCTTTACTTTTTATTCTATATTCAATATGTCTTCAATTTCATTGCCTAACCCTTCTATTGAGTTTATTATTTTTGTGACATTTTTAGTTTCTAGAAGTTCCTTTTTTATTCTTTAAATACTCTTTTTACAATGTTCTCTTCTTGTTTCATGATTATAATATTCTCTCTTTTTTAAAAGATTTTATTTCATTTTATTTATTATTTTTATTTATTTGTCAGAGAGAGAGTACATGCAGGGGAAGTGGCAGGCAGAGGGAGAAGTAGGCTTCTCACTGAGTAAGGAGCCTAATGCAGGACTTGATCCCAGGACCCTGGGATCATGACCTGAGCCAAAGGCAGTCACTTAACCAACTGAAACACCCAGGCATCTCCCATGATTATAATATTCTCTTATCTCTCTCTGAGAGAGAATTGATAACTTTATCAATAATTTTAATTGATAATTAAGTAATCTCTCTCTGAGAATATTGATAATTTTAAAACGTTTTTTCTTCTCTCTATATTGTCTCTGTTTTCTCCAAGTTATTTTTTATGTTTGCATGCTTTGGTATCTTTGTGTATACAGTTTTCTTCAAATGTCTGATAATCTTTGGTTGTCTACTCATAGTTAAGAGAGGAGGACTAAAAAGCCCATTGGAAGCTCTGAGTATCTGAGCACTTGCCCACTGTAAACTTCTTCATTAGACATTTTGGAGGACCTTTTGAGTTGGGAATCTCCCATGCCAGTATGTGATATGGTGTGCCAAAAGCTATTTGATGGATAACCACTCTTCCCTTCATCCTTGCTAATGGAACACCAATTTTTTCATAGTGATAAATTTGCTCAATCCAATGTATAAAACATAGTCCTGTGGGATCAGATGTACAGCCTATAATACAGCATCCAGAGTTCACAGAAATACTTGGCTGTGGGTTGGACAAACATCAATCTAATCTAGGAATAAAAAACAGCATAGAGGTGGCAGGTGTGCTCAAAGTTCCATAGGAGCTTTATCATGATTCTAAGCTATATCTGTCCATTTGCAGCAAGAATACAGAAAGTGAGTGGGGAGAGGGGAATCAAAGGAAGTAGGATGTACCAAAAATTATTAGCTACCAAGAATACTGGGGAGGGAAACTGAGGCAGAAGTCTACCCCACAAACAAAGCCAAGATTGAGAGATGGAAGGGAAAGCTACAAGTCAAGGATTACCTAGATAACCAGGGATCATGTTGGAAAGAAAGCACTAGGTTGCTGATGTTACTGATTAGACTACCACCATCTTCAGGATTGGTTCAGAACTGGTGACGGCCTGCATCTAATAGATGGGATCCATCATGTGTAGAAAGCTGGGAAAGATAATAAGTAGATGAAATAAGGAATGACAGACAACATAGATAAAACATAGGTTAAAATAACATCTACAGCATCCTTGAGAGGATAAATAATTTACATTAGGGCACCATGGTTGGACGAAAAGGGAAAGGTTCAAAGTTGATAATTAATTATATATGCCATTGTGGCCTACCCACCATAAAATATGAAAATACCTCCATGCTAGTTGGCAAATAGTAGCTGCACTCAACCCTCAAAGTGTCCCCCTCTCTTCACTGTGCCCTCTCATAGGATTCTCCAGTGGCCCAATTATCTCATGATCCAGCATATAAATGGCCCAAATAAATAGGCCTCCTAGACCCTATTCTAGGCATATCAGTGCTCATGTGTCAATTATTAAATAGTTTGTGATAGTCTTAAGAGGCTTAACCTGAATTGTGAATATAATAAATGTGTACTTATCTGATGAATTAGACTGCTTACAAATAAGCAACTTCACACGTTTTTTGCATGAGCAAACCCAATTGTTTGATTCCTTTATAAATGTGAGTGCAGATATATTCTAAGAGGTCATGACTAGAATTTTCATCAGTAGAGGAGACTTCATTATACTGATCTGGGGTAACTACAAGGCTCCTTGGTCTAAACAGCTATCCTTTATATCCCTTTTGAATCTATGAGACATCTGTAGTGTTTACTAACCTTACAAGGCCCACCAAAACACTTTCAACTTCAAGACACAAATTCAACTCAGGCCTTCCCTGTTAAAACTCCCTGTCCTCCAATAAATTCACTAAAATAACAGTAGAGGGGCGCCTGGGTGGCTCAGTGGGTTAAAGCCTCTGCCTTTGGCTCAGGTCATGATCTCAGGGTCCTGGGATCAAGCCCCGTATCTGACTCTCTGCTTGGCTGGGAGCCTGCTTCCTCCTCTCTCTCTGCCTGCCTCTCTGCCTACTTGTGATCTCTATCTGTCTCTATCTGTCAAATGAATAAATAAAATCTTAAAAAATAAATAAATAAAAATAAAATAATAAAATAAAATAACAGTAGAGTGAAGTATATACTTTTAAGACATATTCTATAAGGACAAAAGGATCAGGAGATGAGATAACCATCACAAAAATGAGGAAGATGGTGTTGGGTCCCCCAATCATGGATCCATGGTCAAAGGAACAAGACCAATACAAAGCGAAGGTCAAGCAAAGCTTTATTTCGGGCCAAGCATCGAGAATCAAACCGACCGTCAAACCGACTGGTTGGGGCTGCACCTCACAGAGAGGGCGACCCCTCCCTGCCTCACAGACTAACTTCTTTAGAGCAAAGACCATGTGGTTGAGCCTGGCCACACACAGGTGGCCAATGAGATTGCAACACACAGAGAAATCTGCACAGTCATGCCAGGTCACACATGGGTGACCACTTGAACTACAATTCACCCCATAGTAGCTATTTGAACTAACCTATCACCTTGGTCAGAATTGGTGCCCAAAAGCTGCCCAAAAGGTGGGGCCCACACTACTTGGTAGCTAGTGAGACAATATGCATACTCCACTGATTGGATGTCTCCACCTGACTGAACTCATCCCTGCATTTGGGCTGTGATCTCCACCTGACCTGACCCACCCTTGTATCTGGGCTTTGTTACCTGGGACTGGTTTCCCGGACTTGCTTTAAGTAAGTTCCCCAGGCGGTGGGGGGGGGGGGTCAGTTTAAGTTTTACTGCATAAACAACAAAATGGCTGTTCAACCGAGGTGGGGCCACTCTAGCTAAATAGGCCTTACAATGGGAAATATAAGGGAGAACATTAACTTACTAGGAAGACCTGAGAAATTTGAATCTTAAGTGAAGAAAGTCAAAAAACAAAGCAAACTGCATTGCATAACCACCAAAAAACTTGGGAAATGGAGGCACCAGGTATCTCTGGAGGTAGGAAGAGGAGTGTGGTGGTGTGAAATGGGGTTAAAAATATTAAGATTTGTTGAAAATTCAGTTGAGGAGTTAAACATCTTTATAGCTCTCCCAAAAATCTAGTCAAGCAACTGTGGCAAAGATCATCACAAAATATCGAAAGTTTACTCTCTGGCAAGGGTAAAACGGAGGATCTATGGATTGAAGGACACTAGGTACAAATGAGACCATAGAATTTAACAAAACAAAACATCACAGCCACAGATGTTGAATGAATATCTTTTTTAAGTCCAACTAGTAATCAAGAAATATAAATCAAAATAGTAAGATGTAATTTTTTTCTGTTAAATTGACAGAGACTAATGATAATACCTCATGTTAATGAGAATGCAGAATGAGAATGCAGGGGAACAACCTCTCTCATATTCTCCTGGTGGAGGGTAAATTAAAATTTTTATGAAGGGGTTCCAGTCCAAGATGTCCTGGGACCTCCAAGGACACACCAAATCTCCCCTATTTACAGGAGAAATTCCTCCTGAAGAACTTAGGGCTGTCTGAATACCTTCTGAACAACAAAAGAAAACATCAAGAAAGAGACAAGGGAACAAAGGGAACCTCCACCTCTGATCCTGCAAACTGCAGTGTGTAGAAATAGTACTGAGAGATAGGATGGCAGATTCCTATGCCCTGAGGCACAGGGAAAGAAAAAAAACACCTTGGTTTAAGAGAAAAACTAGAATATAAAGGAACTAGAGCGCTGAACTAGATGGAGCCCTAGAGTCCTGCCAAACAGTGAAGGAACTACTGAAACCCTCTCCAAGTCAGAAAGGCTGGCAATTGTCACAGTTTATGTTCCCCTTCTCCCCTTGACAGCATGAATGAGAGCAAGGTCTGGAGACCCTCACTGACCTACTGCCTCAGTGAACCCTGAGCCCCTAGCCCACACCAGTCCAAGCCATCCTAAGGCAGTTGCATGGCAGTGCATACTGGAACACCCCAGTCAGCACTCACTACAGCTCCAGCCATCCCCTCAAGGTAATACAGGCATAAAGAACCTTGGATACTCCAGGCTACACTTCAGCTTCAGATATCCAGGTTCCTAGAATACCCCTGAAGTAGAGCACTCTGGGGCCTTCCAGCTGACACCT
The DNA here is from genome assembly GCF_010015895.1 of Lontra canadensis. Taxonomy (NCBI): domain Eukaryota; kingdom Metazoa; phylum Chordata; class Mammalia; order Carnivora; family Mustelidae; genus Lontra; species Lontra canadensis. The sequence continues at coordinate 2,274,675 of NW_022631159.1, forward strand.
GCTTCAGTTCCATCTGCCCCACATCAGGACACCCCAGCTTGCATCCACTTCAGCTATTGTTGTCTTGCCAAGGTACCCTCCACACAAAGAGCCCTAGGACCACCTCAGCCTGCAACCACTTTAGCTATAGCTGTCCTGTAAGGACTTCCTTATGCAGAGCACCCTGAGACCGCCTGGCCTGTGCCCCATTTTAGCTCCAGCTGCCCCACTAGGGCAGTCTCTAGGCACAGAGTCATAGAACGTCCAGCTTAAACACACCTCAGCTTCAGCTATCTTCCCTTCTGTACATAATGCCTTAGGATCTCCCAGGTTGTACCTACTTCAGCTTAAGCTGTCTTGCCCTCTGCACAGAAAGCCTTCAAACTGCCCCGGACCATAACCACTTCATCTCTTGCCATCCCACCAGGGCAGACACATCACAAAGTGCCCTGCAACATGCATTGCATACCAGCAACAACTCCAGCCATGAAAGTCAACAGGCAAACACAGACTACAAAGGGGTGACCATACACAAGACCATTCCTTCAAGTTTAGGAGAAGTATATATTCCACCTAATTCATAGAAACAATACAGAAAAGCTAAATGGGAACAGAGAAATATGCTCCAAATGAAAGAACAAGACAAAATTTCAGAAAAACAACTAAATGAAATGGAGATAAGTAATATACCTGATAGAGTTTAAAGTATGGGTCATAAAGATGCTCAGCAGACTAGAGAGAAGAGTATTAGAACTCAGTGAGAACTTCAATAAAGAGATAGAAAATATAAAGAAAACTAATCAGAGTTGAAGAATACAATAACTGGAATAAAAAATACACTAGAAGGAATCAGCAGTAGATTAGCAGATGCAGAAGAACAGATCAGTGATCAGGAAAACAGGGTAGTAGGAAGCACCCAAGCTGCACAACAGAAAGAAAAAAGAGTTTTTAAAAAATAAAGATAAGTTGAAGAATCTCTTGGGTAGCATTAAGCAAACAAACATTCATATTACAGGGATTGTAGTAGGAAAAGAGAGAAAAGTGGCAAATTTTTTTTTTTAAGATTTATATATTTACTTTATAGAGGGCATGAGTAGAATGAGAGGCAGAGGGGAAAGGGAAAAAATCTCAAGCTGACTCCCCACTGAGCGTGGAGTCCAATGCAGGGCTTGATCCCAAAACCCTGAGATTATGACCTGAGCCAAATCAAGAGTCAGATGCTTAACTGAATGAGCCACCCAGGTGCCCCCAGAAGTTATTTGAAGAAATAATACCTGAAAACTTCTCTAACCTAGGGAAAGAAATAGTCATCCAGGTTCAGGAAGTACAGAGAGTTCCAAACCTGATGAACCCAAGAAGGTCCACAACATGATACAAAATAATTAAAATGTCATCATTTAAAGATAAAGAAAGAATTTTAAAAGCAGCAAGAGAGAAGCAAAAAGTTATGTACAAGGGAAACCCCAAAAGCTATCAGCTGATTTTTTAGCAGAAACTTATTCAAAGGAAAAAAAATTAAAAACAAAAACAAACAAAAAAAACTTATCAACAAGAATACTGTATTCAATAAGACTATCATTCAAAATTGAAAGAGAGATAAAGGGTTTTCCAGACAAACAAAAGCTAAAGCACTTTATCACCACTAAACCAGCTTTATAAGAAATATTAAAGGGACTTCTTTAAGTGGAAAAAAGGCCATAATTAGACATAAAAAATGAATAAAATATGTAAAATATGAAACATATACATAAAATGTGGAAGGGAAAAGTAAAAAGGTTTTTTTTAGAATTTGTTCAAACTTAAATGACCATCAACCTAATATGGACTGCTATATAGTTAGGATGTTATATACGAACTTCATGGTAACCACAAATCAAAGCCTATAATAAAAATACAAAATAAAGAGAAAGAAAGGCAAACACAACACTACAGAAGGTCAACAATCACTAAGAAAGAGAGCAAGAAAAGAAATAGAGCATGAGAGGAGTTAAGATGGTGGAGAAGCAAAAATCCCTGGAATTCAACTAGATAGTTATCAAATCATTCTGAACACCTATGAAATTAACTGGACATCTGAGAAAAGAATTGCTGCAATTCTACATAGAAAAGTGACCACTTTTTGCAAGGTAGGAATTGCAGATATGTGAATCAGAGGTAATACATCAGGAGATAAATCAAGGAGGGAGGGATCTTCCATAAATCAGGTACTGGAAAGTGTTGTAAGCAGTAGAGCACAAAATCAGAACTTTTAGAAGTCTGCCTGAATGGTGCTCAGGTGATGAAACAGCATAATCCCAAGTGGGACATCATGGTCTCAGGATGCCCAAGATCACAAAAAGAATGGGGAGGAGAAGGCATAGAGGGGTGCCTGAGTGCAGCAGAATTTGTAAGCATTGGAGTGGGGAAAACAGTGAGTCCAGGTGGCACCTTTGTTCTCGGTGTTGTCGTAAACCACAAACTACTGCACAGCTAGGTGACAGCTCTCTGAGCCGGGGTCCAGCAGGAGGCAGAAATGCAATGAGACTTCCCTCCTTCCCCTGGGAGGAATGGTTACTCACTGCAGGAGCCTATAAAGTTTAGAGGAGAAGGGGCAAGGTGATGGAGAAGTAGGAGACCCTGTTTCAACTGGTCCCCTAAAGTGAGCTAAATATTTAGAGAACACTCTGAATAGCCATTAAATCAGCCTGAGATGTAGGATTATATACTTCTGAATCTCTAAGGGGGCAGAAGACACCAGTGGAGAGGTAAAGCAGAGTGGGAATGCTTGGACTGATATCAGAGGATAAGCAAAAGAGGGAAGGAGCCACCAGAAGTGACCCATTGGAGAGTAATACCCCAATATGAAAGTGCCCTGTGGTTGGGGACCAGCATTAACTAGGAGTCTGGTTAAAATCACTCAAAAAGAGCAAAAGATCTTAAGGAGCAACTGGTGGAATTGGGAGCTCATGGGCACGGGCCTAAGCCCAGAGACCCAGGACAGCCGCTGCCAGAGGGAGTGAGGTGAAACCTCCAGTTCCTGGTCCCTGAGCCCACAGCTGTGCGCTGCTTGCACCACCACCAGGTTGGATGCACTCCCACCCACGTGTGAGAGAGTCTGGTGGGCACTCTCTAAAACCATACCCTTTTGTGCTCTGTGTGCACTGTACAACTGGGGTCGGACCACACTTTCTGACCATGCCTGAGAGATCTTGGTGTGGGCGCTGGCCAGTGGTCTCTAGGACTGACTGAGGGTCTGGATGGTCCCAGTCTGCTCCTGAAGGAACTCAGCATGATCTCTAGTCAGGATCCCTCAGCAGCGGCATCCTTCTGTGACCTGGGTGACTGAGCACACCCGGTGGCATGGGCCTGGTCCCCAGACAGCAGTCCCAGGAAAGGCAGCCATGGGAAGCAGGCTCCCTGAACCAATATCACTCCCAGTTTTAGTGGCATGGGGGTGCAGAATAAAGTGGGCACTTTGGGTGACCCCTGAGACAGTGCCTGGGGGCACACACAACCTGTGGGAGGTTGCACTGTTCAGTGGAGTTTGCAGAGGGGGAGTCTGTGTGTTCTGGACCACCCATAGAGGAGCAGACTGAAGCTTCTCTCTGAGGCTGAGGTCTGGCTTTCCACTAAACCTCCAAAGAGCTGCAAAAGGCCGCCAAAAAGACAAAAACCTCCAGAGAACAAAATCCTGAAAAACTGATTTCCACAGAGCCCAGCCCCTTAATAGGGGGCAGGACTACTCAACCCAAGCAAGACTGAATAAAGAATAACATGTCAGACTCCTCTCCCAGAAGGCAAGCCAAAAGAATGAGAGGACAACCAACACAGGGTCCCCATAAAACTGTAAAACCCCAACATCAGGGGAAAACAAGCTCCTGGTATTGCCCTAAACCTGTATATTTCATAGATACAAATCTTTTTTAAATTCATCTCATGATTCTTGTTCTTTTATTTTTTTCACATGCTTACCATTACAACTAGAGGTTTAACACAACATATCCCATAACTTTTTAACTTCAACTTTTTGCATACATATACCTGTGTTTTTCTTTTTCTTTCCTTTTTCTTCTTTTTTAATACATTTAAATTTAAGCTTCAAGATAATCCTTTTTCCCTATTCAATACTACCCCTATATATAAACCAGTTTTAATCTCCCTTTATCTCTGGAAAGTTGATTCTTTTAACAAAGATATCAAGATACACCCAGAAAGAATGAAAATAACCTTCCTCATGCACATCAAGGGTTTATAACTACTCTCCCATCTTTTTCTTCGGTCAGTGTTTCTGTGTATTGGTTTTTGTGCTAGTATTATATAAACCTTATTCTTGGGGTTCATTTTGACTGGGTTCTTTTATTTTTTTTCTTGTCATTTACTTTTGTTGGTCTTTTTGTTTGTCTGATTTCATTTATATACCTTATAAATCTTACTTTGGGGGCTCATTCTGGCTGAGTTTTTTCTTCTTTTTTTTTTCTTCCTCGCTCTCTCTTTTTTTCTTTTTTCTTTCCTTTTTTTTTTTTTTTTTTTTTTTTTTTGTGGTGAATTCTGATTGCTTGAAAGCATTCCAGGGAGCACCATGCCAGGATTGTGGTTGATATATTCAGCAATACATCCCCTCAACCAACTCTCACCAAAATGACTAAGAGGAGGAACACCCAATGGAGGAAAAATTCGGAGACTGTGACCTCCCCATCAGAACTATTAGATATGGACATAAACAGTATGTCAGAAAGGGAATTCAGGATAACAATTATCCAGGCAATATAGAAGATCATCACTGGCAACATAGAATCTCTAAGGGCAAAACTGACCTGAAAGAACTTAAAAATGCTATCAATGAGTTCCAATCTAATGTAAATAGTCTAACAGCTATGGTAACTGAGGCAGAAGATAGAATTAGTGATCTAGAGGACAAACTGATAGAGGAAAATGATCAGGACAAGGCATGGAACAAACACCTTAGAAGTCATGAAAACAAATTAGGGAAATAAATGATGCCATAAAACATTCCAACATCTGAATTATTGGGATCCCTGAGGGGGAGAAGAAAGAGAGAAGACTGGAAAATATAGTTGCACAAATTCTGGATGAAAATTCTCCCAGTCTAGGGAATGGAACAAGTGTTCGTGTCCTAGAGGCAGAAAGAACACCCCCCAGGATTAACGAATCTAGAAAGACCTCAAGGCACTTGATAGTAAAAGTGACAAATCATAATTTTAGACAAGAGATTCTGACGGGAACTGGGGGAAGAGATTCCTTATGTACAGAGGAAGGTCCATCAGAATAACACCAGACCTGTCCACAGACATCTGGCAAGCCAGAAAGGGCTGGCAAAACATACTCAGGGCACTAAATGAGAAAAATATGCAGCCAAAACCATTTTGTCCAGCAAGGTTGACATTCAAAATGGACAGAGAGAAGAAGAGCTTCCAAGACCGGCAAGGTTTAAAAGAGTACATGACCACCAAGCCGGCACTACAAGAAATACTAAGGGGGGTTCTATAAAAGAAGAAAGAACCTGAGAGTGGCAGAGACCAGAAATTTACAGAGACAATCTATAGAAACGAGTGACATAAACCAGAAATTTATAATCTGTAGAAACAAGGACTTTGCAGGCAACATGACATCAATAAAAACGTATCTTTCAATAACCACTCTCAACATGAATGGCCTAAATGCTCCTATAAGATGACACAAGGTTGTAGGTTGGATAAAATGACAGGACCCATCTAATATGCTGTCTACAAGAGATCCATTTGGAACCTAACTATAGACCCCGACTGAAAGTGAAAGGATGGAGAAGAATCTATCATGCCAACAGGCCTCAAAAGAAAGCTGGGGTAGTGATTCTCATATCAGATAAATTAGATTTTAAATAAAGACCATAGTCAGAGATACAGAAGGACACTACATCATTCTTAAAGGGTCTATCCACCAAAAAGATCTAACAACTATAAACATTTATGCCCCCAATATGGGCACAACCAACTACAGAAACCAACTGTTAATCAAAATTAAGAGTTATATTGATAAGAATACATTAATTGTAGGGGATCTTAATACGCCACTCTCAGCAATAGACAGATCATCCAAGCAGAAAATCAACAAAGAAACAAGAGCTTTGAATGACACACTGGACCAGAGGGACCTCAAGATATATACAGAACATTCCACCTTAAAACGGAATACTCATTCTTCTTGAGCACACATGGAACTTTCTCCAGAATAGACCACATACTGGGTCACAAGTCAGGGTTCAAATGATACCAAAATATTGAAACTATTCACTGTATATTCTCGGACAATGATACTTTGAAACTGGAATCTCAACCACAAGAAATAGTTTGGAAGGAATTCAAACACTTGGAAGTTAAAGCCACCCCTTAAGAATGTTTGAATCAACTAGGAAGTCAAAGAATATGGAGGACATTGGGAGATGGAGAGAAGTGAGTTGGGGAAAATTGGAGGGGGAGATGAACCATGAGAGACTGTGAACTCTGAGAAACAAACTGAGGGTTTTGGAGGAGAAGGGGGTTGGGGGTTAGATGAACCTGGTCGTGGGTATTATGGAAGGCACGTATTGCATGGAGCACTGGGTGTGGTACATAAATAATGAATTCTGGAACACTGAAAAGAAATTTAAAAAATAAATAATTTTTTTAAAGGACTTAAACAATTCATGGAAACCAATGAGAATGAAGATGCATTGGTCCAAAACCTATGGGATACAGCAAAGGCAGTCTTAAGAGGGAAATACATAGCCATACAAGCTTCCCTCAAATAAATTGAAAAATCCAGAATACACCAGCTCTCTTTATAACTTAAAGAAATGGAAAATCAACAACAAATTAAGCCAGCCCTATGCATAAGAAGGGAAATAAGATTAGAGCAGAGATCAATGAGATAAAAATTAGAGATACAGTAGAGCACATCAACAAAACTAGAAGCTGGTTATTGGAAAGAATCAATAAAATCAATAAATCACTGGCCAAACTAACCCAAAAGAAAAGAAGAGGATCCAAATTAATAAAATTATGAATGAAAAGGGAGAGATAATGACTAACACTAAGGAAATAGAAACAATCTTCAGAAATTATTATCAATAGTTATATGCCAATAAATTAAGCAACCTAGGAGAAATGGATGCATTCCTGGATACATATAAACTCCCAAGACTGAATCAGGAAGAAACTGACAACCTGAATAGACCGATATCTAATAATGAGATTGAAGCGGTGATCAAAAACCTCCCAAAAAACAAGAGGCCAGGACCTGATAGATTCCCTGGGGAATTCTACCAAACATTCAAAGAAGAAATAATACCTATTCTTCTGAAGCTCTTTGAAAAAACAGAAACAGAAGGAAAACTCCCAGATTCTTTCTATGAAGCCAGCATTACACTGACCCCTAAACGAGGCAAAGACCCCCATCAAAAAGATTTTCAGACAAATATCCCTGATGAATATGGATGCCAAGATTCTCAACAATCTACTAGATAACAGGATACAGCAGTGCATTAAAAAGATTATCCACCTCGACCAAATGGGATTTATCCCTGGGATGTAAGTGTGGTTCAGTGTTTGCAAATCAACCAATGTGATAAAACACACAAATAAGAGAAGAAGCAAGAAACACATGGTTCTGTCAGTTGATGCAGAAAAGGCATTTGACAAAATACAGCATCCTTTCCTGATTAATACTCTTCAGAGAATAGGGATAGAGGGGATATTCCTCAATTTCATAAAAACCATCAATGAAAACCCCACAGCAAATGTCATTCTCAATGGTAGAGGCTGAGAGCCTTTCCCTTGATATCAGGAACATGACAAGGATGCCCAGTCTCACCACTGTTGTCCAACATAGTACTAGAAGTCCTAGCAACAGCAATCAGACAATAAAAAGAAATAAAAGGTATTCAAACTGGCAAAGAAGAAGTCAAACTCTCTCTCTTCACAGATGACATGATACTTTATATGGAAAACCCAAAAGACTCCACCCCCAAACTACTAGATACCATACAGCAATTCAATAATGTGGCAGGATACAAAATCAATGCTCAGAAATCAGTTGCTTTCTTATACACTAACAGTGAAAATATAGAAATGGAAATCAGAGCATCAATTCCATTTACAATAGCACGAAGAACCATAAGATACCTGGGAATAAACCTAACCAAAGAAGTAAAGGATGTATACTCGAGGAACTGCAGAACACTCATGAAAGAAACTGAAGAAGACACACAAAGATGGAAAAGCATTCCATTCTCATAGATTGGAATAAAAAATATTCTTAAAATGTCTATACTGCCTAGAGCAATCTATACTTTCAATGCCATCCTGATCAAAATTTCACAGGCCTTTCTCAAACAGATGGAACAAACAATCCCAAAATTTGTATGGAACCAGAAGAGACCCCAAATTGCTAAGGAAATGTTACAAAAGAAAAACAAAACTGGGGCCATCATGTTGCCTGATTTCAAGCTTTACTACAAAGCTGTGATCACCAAGACAGCATGCTACTGGCACAAAAACAGTGGAATAGAGTAGAGAATCTGGACATGGACCCAAAACTCTATGGCTAAATAATCTTTGACAAAGCAGGAAAAAATATACAGTCAAAAAAAAGATAGTCTCCTCATTAAATGGTGCTGAGGCAATTGGACAGCTACGTATAGAAAAATGAAACTCGACCATTCTCTTACACCATACACAAAGATAAACTCAAAATGGATAAAAGGCCTCAACGTGAGGCAAGAATCCACCAGAATCCAGAAGAGAACATAGGTAGTAACCTCTTCGGCATCAGCCATAGCAACTTCTTTCAAGACATGTCTCTAAAGGCAAAGGAAACAAAAGTGAAAATGAACTTTTGGGACTTCAAAAAGATCAAAAGTTTCTGCACAGCAAAGGAAGCAGTCAACAAAACAAAGAGGCAACCCATGGAATGGAAGAAGATATTCACAAATGACAGTACAGACAATGGGCTTATATCCAAGATCTATAAAGAACTCCTCAAACTCAACACACACAAAACAGATAATCATGTCAAAAAATGGGCAGAAGACATGAACAGATACTTCTCCAAAGAAGACATACAAGTGGCTATCAGACACATGAAAAAAATGTTTATCACTAGCCATCAGGGAGATTCAAATCAAATCCTCATTGAGATACCACCTTGCACCAGTTAGAATGGCCAAAATTAACAATACAAGGAACAACAAGTACTGGAGAGGATGAGGAGAAAGGGGAACTCTCTTACACTGTTGGTGGTAATGCAAGTTGGTGCAGCCACTTTGGAAAACAATGTGGTGATTCCTTAAGAAATTAAAAACAGAGCTACCCTATGACCCTGCAATTGCACTACTGGGTATTTACCCCAAAGATACAGATGTAGTGAAAAGAAGGGCCATCTGTATCCCAATGTTCATAGCAGCAATGGCCACAATCACCAAACTGTGAGAAAAGCCAGGATGCCCTTCAACAGACAAATGGATAAAGGAGATATGGTCCATATATACAATGGAATATTATGCCTCCATCAGAAAGGATGAATATCCAACTTTGTATCAACATGGACAGGACTAGAGGAGATTATGCTGAGTGAAATAAGTCAAGCAGAGAGAATCAATTATCATATGGTTTCACTTACTTGTGGAGCATAAGGAATAACACAGAGGACATTAGGACTTGGAGAGAAGTGAGTTGGGGGAAATCAGAGAGGGAGACAAACCTGAGAGCCTGTGGAAATAAACTGGAGGGTTTTGGAGGAGAGAGGGTGGGCGTTGGGTGAGCCTGGTGGTGGGTATTAAGGAGGGCACATATTGCATGGAGCACTGAGTGTCATGCATAAACAACGAATCTTAGAACACAGAAAAAAAATTAAACAATAAAAAAGGCTAAAAAAAAAGTTTAGAGACTTAGAAAAGGACTCTCATGCCTGAGATAAAATGCTTAGTCACAGGCTGGGTGGACATACAGATACAGTTCTCCCAGAAACCAGGGAAACAAGAGTGAATGAGTACTTTTCTGCTCACTGGAGAGTGGGGGTTGCAAACTTTTGCCTCCAGGGCTGCAGATGGGGGCACTGCAGTTTTCATTCTCCACCTCCCATCCCAAACTTGTCCTGAAAGCCTTGGAAGCAAAACAGCACCACATAGTGCAACCCACAGACACACTGAGCACAGCCACCTGGTAAGGAGGGGTGTGATTCCACCTAGGCAAACACACTTGTTACGACCCCTCCCCCAGAAGAGCAGCAGGAACATCCAGCTACTACCAAGTTTACAGATCATACAGAACTGGAAAACTCCACATCCTGGGCAAAACAGTACATAGCTTTTGTGGGTTTTTTCTTATTATTCTTATTATTCCTTATTCCTTAGTCTTTCTGGGTTGTTTGTTTGTTTGTTCTTTCCTATTCAGCTATTTTCTTACTTTGGCAATTCTTTTCTCAGTCATTTTAAATGTTCATTTATGCATTATGTAGACATAAACAACTACTGGATCACAAGGGGAGGATTTGAGAGATCAGTGATACCAGAAAGTGAAACGATATTAGAACAATTGGGGGTCCCAGAGGAAGAAGGGAGGTGAAGGTTTATCTGAATAAATTATAGCTGAGAACTTCCCTGATCTGGGGAAGGAAACAGGTACTCAACTCCAAGAGGCACAGAGAACCCCTCAAAATCAATAAAAATAGGTCAACACCTTGACATATAATACTGAAGTTTGCAAACTTCAAAGATAAAGAGAAAATCTTGAAAGTAGCTCAGGACAAGAGATCCTTCGCCTGTAAGGGAAGAAACATAATACTGACAGCAGATCTGTCCACAGAGACCTTATAGGCCAGAAAGGACTACCATGATGTAGTCAAGGTGCTAAATGACAAAAATAAGGAGGCAAGAATACTTTACCCAACAAAGCTGTCTTTCATAATAGAAGGAGAGATAGAGCTTCCCAGACAAACAGAAACTAAAAAAATTTGGGATTACTAAAACATCACTGCAAGAAATATTGAAGGGGATCCTTTGAGCCAAAAAGAGCCCAAAAGTCACAAAGAACAGAAAGAAACAGTGACAATCCACAAAAATGGTGACTTTACAGGTAATAAATTCATATCTTTCAATAATTACTCTGAAGGTAAATGAATTAAATGCCCTGATCAAAAGACACAAGGTATCAGATTAGATTAAAAAAAAAAAAAAAGACCCATTGATATACTCCTTGTGAGAGACTTCTTTTAGACCTAAAGACACATTCAGATTGAAAGTGAGGGGTGGAAAACCACTTATTATGGTAATGGACATCAAAAGAAAACTGGGTAGCAATCCTTATATCAGATATACTAAATTTTAAGACTCTAATAAGAGATGAAGAGGGACACTATATCTTTTTTTTATAACATCTTAATTTTATTTTATTTTTTTCAGTGTTCCAAGATTCGTTGTTTATGCATAACACCCAGTGCTCCATACAATATGGGGACACTATATCTTAATTAAATAATCTATCCAACAATGGTAAAAATTTATTCTCCTAAATTGGAAGAGGCTAGTTATGTAAACCAATTAAAAACAAAATTAAAGAAACACATTGATAATAACACAATCACAGTAGGGGACTTTAACACCCCACTCACAGCAATGGACAGATCATCTAAGCAGAAGATCAACGACTTTGAATGACACCCTGGACCAGATAGAGTTCACAGATACATACAGAGCATTTCATCCTACTATAACAGAATACATATTCTTTACAAGTGCAGATGGAACATTCTCCAGAATAGATCACATACTGCATTACAAATCAGGTCTTAACTGGTACCAAAAGATTAGGGTCATTCTCTGCATATTTTTAGATCATAATGCTTTAAAACTTGAACTCAATTACAAGAAGAAATTTATTTATTTATTTACTTATTTCTATTTTTTAATATTCTATTTATTTATTGGACAAAGAGAGAGACAGCAAGAGAGGGAACACAAGCAGGGGGAGTGGGAGAGGGAGTAGCAGACTTCCTGCTGAGCAGGAAGCCTGATGTGTGGCTTGATCCCAGGACCCCAGGTTCATGACCTGAGCTGAAGGCAGATCCCTAATGACTGAGCCACCCAGGCACCCGTATTTGTTATTTTTTTTAAGATTTTGTTTATTCACTTGTTAGGGAGAGCATGCACACGCAGAGAGAATGTCAGGCAGAGGGAAAAGTAGGTTCCCTGCTGAGCAAGGAGCCTGATGAGGGACTCGATCCCAGGAAACTGGGATCACAACCTGAGCCAACAGGCACAACAGGCAGCCACTTAATGGACTGAGCCACCCATGAGTCCCACAAGAAGAAATTTAGAAGGAACACAAATGTGTGGAGGTTAAAGAATATCCTACTACAGAATGAATGGGCCAAGTAGGAAATTAAAGAAAAAATTTTTAAAGCACTTATAAACAAATGAAAATGAAAACACAACCGTTCAAAATCTCTGGGATGCAACAAAGATGGTCCTAAGAAGAAAGCATATATCAATACAAACCTCCCTCAAGAAACAAGAAAAGTTTAAAATACACAAGCTAAACTTACACCTCAAGAAGCTGGAGAAGGATCAGCAAATAAAGCCAAAGCCAGCAGGAGAAGAGAAATAATAAAGAGTAGACCAGAAATCAATGAAACAGAAACCAAAAATGAAACTAGGAACTAGTTCTTTGAAAGAATTAATATGATTGATAACCCTCTAGCCAGACTTATCAAAAAGAAAGGAGAAAATGAATAAAATAAAATCATTAATGAAAAAGGAGAGATCACAACCAACACCAAAGAAATGCAAACAATTATAACATATTATGATCAATTATAATGCCAAAATATTAGGCAATCTGGAAGAAATGGATGCATTCCTAGAAACATATAAACTACCAAAACTGAAACAGGAAGAAACAGAAAACCTGAGCAGACCCATAACCAGCAAAGAAACTGAAGGAGTAACCAAAAATCCCCCAACAGGATACAGGGTAGCCCAGTAATGAGTACTAACTAGGGCATGTCCTGTAATGAGCACTGGGTGTTATATGCAAATAATGAATCACCGAACACCATATCAAAACCTAATGAGGTACAGTACTAACATAACACCATAAAAAATGAATATAAAAAATAAATAAATAAAAATAAATAAAATAAAATAATAAATCCCCCAACAAACAAGAGTCCAGGACCAGGTGGCCTCCCAGTAGAATTTTGCCAAATATTTAAAGAATAATACCTATTCTTCTGAAGCTGTTCAAAAAATAGGAATGGAAGGAAAACTTCCAAACCCATTCAGTGAGGCCAGCTTTACCCTGATCTCAAAACCAAAGACCTCACCAAAAAAGGAGAATTATAGACAAATATCTTTGATGACCCAGATGCAAAGTTCTCACCAAGATACTAGTCAATAAGATCCAACAGTACATTAAAGGATTATTTACCAGGACCAAATGGGATTTATTCCTGAGCTGCAAGGGTGGTTCAACATCTGCAAATCAACCTGATAGATCACATTAATAAAAGAAAGGACAAGAGTCATATGATTCTCTCAACAGGTGCAGAAAAAGCATTTGACAGAACAGCATCATTTTTAGGGGGAGGGATGACTTCCCTGTATTCAATTCTTTTTCTTATTTTAATTCAATTAGCCAACTTATAGTACATCATTAGTTTCAGATGTAGAGTTCAGTAATTCCTCAGTTGCAAATAACACTCTGTGTTCATCACATCACATTGCTCTCCTTAATCCCCATCACCCAATTACTACCTTCCCCCATCCTCCCCTACAGCAACTCTCACTATTTTCCTATAATTAAGATTCTCTCATGGTTTTTCTCCTTCTCCGACGACTTCCCATTCAGTTTTCCCTCCTCCTCTATGATCTTCTGCGCTGTTTTTTGTATTCCACATATGAGTAAAACCACATAATTGTCTTTCTCTGATTGACTTATTTTGCTCAGCATAATATCCTTCAGTTCCATACACATCAATGTAAATGGTAAGTATTCATCCTATCTGATGGCTGAGTAATATTCCATTGTATATATGCTACATATTCTTTATTCATTCATCTGTCAGTGGACATCTCTGCTCTTTCCACAGTTCGGCTTTGTGGACATTTACAGCATCCTTTCTTGATTAAAATTCTCTACAGTGTAGGAATAGAGGGAACATACCTCAAGGTCATAAAAGTCATCTTTGAAAAGTTCACAGAAAATATCATTTTCAATGAGGAAAAACTGATAACTTTTCCCCTAAGGTCAGGAACACAACAGGGATGCCCACTTTCGTGGTTGTGCAACATAGTACTATAAGTCCTAGCCTCAGCAATCAGGCAACAAGAAGAAATAAAAGGCATCCAAACAACAAAGAAGACATCAAAGTCACACTCTTCCCAGATGACATGATACTCTATGAGAAAATCCAAAAGACCCCACCCCAAAATTGCGAGAACTGATACAGGAAATCAGCAAAGTGGAAAGATATAAAATCAGTGCACAGAAGTCACTTGCATTTCTATATACAAACAACAAACCAGAAGAAAGAGAAATTAGGGAATCAATCCCATTTACGATTCCACCAAAAACCATAAGATACCTAGGAATAAACCTAACCAAAGAGACAAAGTATGTGTACTCTGAAAACTACCGAACATTCATGAAAGAAATTGAGGAAGACCCAACAAAATGGAAAAACATTCCATGCTCATTGATTGGAAGAATGGATATTGTTAAAGTGGCTATGCTACCCAAAGCAATCTACACATTCAATGCAATCCCTATCAAAATACCATCAACATTTATCAATGAGCTAGAACAAATAATCCTAAAATTTATTGGGAACCAGGAAAGACCCCAAATAACCAAAGGAATGTTGAAAAAGAAAACCAAAGCTGGAGACATCACAATTCAGGACCTCAAGCTCTATTACAAAGTTGTAATCATCCATGCAGTGTGGTACTGACACAAAAACAGACATATAGATCAATGGAACAGAATAGAGAGCTCAGAAATGGATCCTCAACTTTATGATCAACTAATCTTTGACAAAGCAGGAAAGAATATCCAATGGAAAAAAAAAGACAGTTTCTTCAATAAATGGTGCTGGGAAAATTGGACAGCCACATGTAAAAGAATGAAACTGGACCATTTTCTTACACCTTACACAAAGACAAACTCAAAATGGATGAAAGACAGAAATGTGAAACAGGAATCCACCAAAATCCTAGATCAGAACACAGGAAACAACATTTATGACCTTGGCTACAGCAACTTCTTGAAAGGTATGTCTTGAAAAGCAAAAATGAACTACTGGTACTTCACCAGATACAAAGCTTCTGCACAGCAAAGGAAACAGTCAACAAAATTAAAATGCAATCTATGGAATGGGAGAACATATTTGTAAATGACATATCAGGTAAAAGGCTAGCATCCAAGATGTTTAAAGAACATAACAAACTCAACACCAAAAGACAAATAATCCAATCAAGAAATGGGCAGTAGACATGAACAGACATTTCTCCAAAGAAGACATACAAATGGCCCATAGACACATGAAGAAATGCTCCACATCATTTGTCATCAGGGAAATACAAATCAAAACTATAATGAGATCCCACCTTAAACCAGTCAGAATGGGTAAAATTAACAATACAGGAAAAAAACAGATGTTGGCAAAGATGCAGAGAAAGGGAACACTCTCACACTCCTGGTGAGAATGCAAGCTGGTGTATGGAAAACAGTATGGAGATTCCTCAAAAAGTTACAAATAGAGCTACCCTACAACCAGAACCCACTACAGTATTTATCTACAGGATACAAACATAGTATTCAAAGGGGCACATGCACCCCAATGTTTATAGTAGCAATGTCCACAATAGCCAATGTTGGAGGCCACGGCACGGTTGGAGTCGTGGATCAAACCAGGCCCTGACTTGTGTCTCCTTCAAAGTCCGGACACCTTGACAAGGTTAAGGACGGGAAAGTTGAGTAACACTGAGAAAGGGTCTGTGCTATGTGTCCTGTGCTCGCCTACGTGACTTCCCACACACTCTACCTACAGAAGGGAACAATGTGGTCAGGGTCATGAGTTCTTAGTTGGTCCTTGTTGTTCCTGTACCTCCCATAACCCTCTCTCTGGCTGATTGTCTTGCTAATGGCTTTAACCGAGACTACCTGGAATCACAAGGTTTGCTTGTAGTTAATGTAAACTTGTTATAGAAATTTGCAGTCATCTGACTAGGTACTGATGTATTACTCCTTCTACTGTGATCTGCCTTATAAATGCTTGTAAGATGTGGAATAAAATCAGCACTGTTGGACATCCTCCTCAGTGTCCCTCCTGCCCCCATCTCTTTGTCTCTTAATTTCTTTTCACCATCCTCTTACCCTCACATTTCCTGGTTGATTTGTTGCGCCGGCCGTGACAAGCCAAAATATGGAAAGAGCCCAGATGTCCATTGACAGATAAATGGAGAAAGATGTGGTATGTGTGTGTATAGTAATGGAATTACTCAGCCACCAGAAAAATGAAATCTTGCCATTTGCAATGAGGTAGATGGATCTAGAGGGTATTATGCTAAGCAAAATAAATCAATCAGAGAAAGACAATTATTATATAATCTCACTCATATGTGGAATTTAAGAAACAAAACAGAGGATCATAGGGGAAGATAGAGAAAAACTAATATAAGACAAAAATCAGAGAGGGAGACAAACCTAGAGACACTCTTAACTATAGGAAATAAACTGAGGGTTACTGGAGGGAGTAAGTAGGGAAATGTGGTAACTGGGTGATGGTCATTAAGGAGGGCACTTGATGTAATGAGCATTGGGGTGTTGTTATATGCAACAGATAGTCACTAAACTCTATGTATGAAACTAAACAAGGAAAGAGAAAGAAAAAGAAAGAAAGAAATAGAGAGAGAGAAAGGGAGAAAGAAAGAGGGAGGGAGGGATAGAGGGAGGGAGGGAGGGAGGAAAAAGAAAGAGAGAGGAAAGAAAGAAAGAAAGAGAGAGAGAGAGAGAGAGAGAAAGAAAGAAAGAGAAGAAAAAGGAAAGAAAGAAAGAAAGGAAGGAAGGAAGGAAGGAAGGAAGGAAGGAAGGAAGGAAGGAAGGAAGGAGCGAGCAGAAACAGACCCATAAATACTGAGAACAAACTGATGATTGAGCAGGGGTGGGGAGGAATGTGATGAGAAAATGAGTAAAGGGGAGTGGGAGATTCAGTCTTCCTATTATGGAATGAATAAGTCACAGGAATAAAAGGTACAGCATAGAAAACATAGTTAATGGTTTTGTAATAGTGTTATATAGTGACAGATGATAGCTATATTTGTGGTGAACATTCTTTATAAACTTGTCAAATCATTATATTACATTTGAAACTAATGTGACATTGTGTGTCAACTATACCTCAATTAAAAGAAGTTTAAAATTTTTTTCTGAAGGTTATATATATCAAAAATCTTAAAAGTGGGGCCTAGCCACTCTACTTCTAAGAATTTATCTTAAGAAAATAAGAATAGGCATGCAAAGATTTAAATAAAAGAATGTTTATAATAAACAAAATCTGAAAGCAACCTAAATATGACAGATGATAAATTTTAAAATTGTGTATTTATAGAATAAAGTATCATTGAGTTAGATACTTCGTTTGTCTCTGTAGCTCATATCTCCATCCTTCTCTACTTTCTCTACTCTTTTCCTCCCTATTCTATGCTCTGGAAAGTTAACCTTTGTAGACTGCATTGAACGGGTTTCCTTTTCCCCTGGATTCAGGTTAGGTTTGTCAGAGGGAAAGCATCAGCAGGAGATGGATGCTCTGATCAAAGGGTAGCAGGAGAGAGGTCAGGGTACTTATTCCTTTTACTCCTTCCTTGCTGGACAGTTTAGCATGGCTATGTGCCTCTACCAAAGGTCACATCTCTCAAAGGGTTTCTATAATCATTTTCTCCTTCACCCACTCAGGCCTAGAAATAGTAGTGGCTTCCATATTGCTAGCCCAGACTGCTGCACTATTTCTCAATCCTTTGTAAACTCTCTTCAATTATTTATTTTAAGTAAATCATCTATCTCCAGATAGGATCCTGACTCTGCTACCACTGAAAATCATTTTTCAATGATATGCTGAAAGACACTGTATGGGTGTGCCACAATTTGTTCAAGCAATACCTATTGAATCGCATTTAAATTGTTGCTAATATTCATGATAAATCTGACTCCCAGCCAAGAACCTATGTGTGATTTCTCAGGGCCCAACACAGACAATTACAGAGGCTTTATCTAGCAAATCTCTTGAGAAAAGCTGCCCTCCACCAGATTTGGTGTACAGCCAATGCACTAGAGTCTCAGAAGGAAGTTACAATCAAAGAATCAGGTTCCCCCAGCCAACCAATGTCTTATACACATCTTCACTCCTAGCCCAGGACCTCCGTTTGAAGACCTTTTTATCAGGGACCTTTCCCAGACACCGCAGCGGGGGGGACTTGAAGACATTTTTCTACACTCTGACTCAGTACTCAGTGAGTATTATTATTCCCTATCCCTTTCTCCTCTACCTCCTACCAGTGCCTGGGTCCATAAGATAGTAGGAGTCTTTTGGTCAGGGCTCTCTTGGCAGTAAGAAGACCCTCAGGTCTGCACTGATCCACCTGACTCTCACTGAGTGCTGTTCCATTGGGAAGAATGGAACACGTGGGGAACCCACACTTTCTCTCCGTTAGTCTCTTGCTTATACTAACTACAGCAGTAAGTAATGAAAGTCTTGACTTTTACTTTCATTTCAACAGCTTAGCTCTTGACACTTCCCTACTATAAATACTATTACAAAAAAAATCTTTACATATGTATAATTTCTCACATGTTGGAGTATATGATAAATTCCTAGAAGTGTAATTTCAATCAAAGAGGAAATACATGATTTTGTTAGCTGTTGCCTGATTTCTCTTCATAGAGATTGTATCAGTTAATTCTCCCCCAGCATAGTATAATAGCACCCTGGGTAGGTTATATAAATGCCATGCATCAGTCTCTTTCTCTGTAAAAGGGGCATAAAAACAGAACTTATTTCATTGGGTTGCTGTGAGGATTAAACGAATTATCACAAGTTAACCATTTAGAATAGTGCTTGATTATTACTATTATTATTATTATTATTTTATTATAGTGCTTGACTATTATATTATATATTAACATTATTGTTTCCTCTTACCCCTGACAACACAGAATGTCATTTTATTTTTGCCAATAAGATAAAAAATGGTCTCTCAGTGTAGCTGTAATTTGTATTTCATTTAATATAAAGTAAGCATTTTATCATCTGTTAAAAGATGAGAAAGTTCCTGATACTGATATGAAAATGCTGATATGGAATAATCTCCAAGCAACCTTATTAATAAAGAAAGCAAGGGTCAAAATAGTACAGTATGCTAACATTTGTCCATAAGAAGGGGGGAAATAACATGTATATATATTTGCTTACATGTGCACAAAATAGCTCCAGAAGAATACACTAGGAAGTGCAATACTGGATCCTGGGGCAGGGGGTAATTAGGGTAAGATAGGAGAGAGGCTTTTTGTTGCATACTATTTGTACCTTTTGAATTTTGTGTCTTGTGAATGCTTTACATATACCCTCATCAACACACACACAAACACACACACACACACACACATTCTAATAAAAATGCTTTTTAAGTATTTTTGAATTATTGTAAAAGAATGTATGTTCAATGACATGGAAAATGTTCATGATAAACTGTTAAGAGAAAATAACAGGTTATAAGACAGAAATGTGTATATAATCCAAATGTAGTAATCATATATACATGGGGGAGGGGGGGAAAGCCTGGCAAGGTATAATCAAAAGCTTTAACAATGATTATCTCTGGATAGTGGGGTTACCAGTCATTTTTACTTTCCTTCCTGTGCATTTTTCTATTTTCTAAATTCTCTACTTTGAAAATATGTTATTTTTACAGCTAGAAGGAAATGTCAGCTTTGAAAGGACATTATACATAGCAAGAAAAAGATGTAGCAAAATAAACATATAACAACATAAATAAACCTCAGATAATTTTTTAAATTAGTAACCATTTATTATTAATGTAGTAACATAAATACTCAAAATTCAATTTAAAGAGTATCTCATGAGTGTCATAACTCTATTGTGGTTACACAGAAAAATCCTTTTTTTAATTAACATATAATGTATTATTTGTTTCAGGGGTACAGGTCTGTGATTCATCAGTCTTACACAATTCACAGCACTCACCATAGCACATATCTTCCCCAGTGTCCATCACCCAACCACCTTATCCCTCCCTCCCCTCTCCACTCCCACAACCCTCAGTTTTTTTCCTGAGATTAAGAGTCTCTTATGGTTTGTCTCCCTCTCTACTTTCATCTTGTTTCATTTTTTCCTCCCTTCTCCTATGATACTCTGTCTTGTTTCTCAAATTCCTCATATCAGTGAGATCATATGATAATTGTCTCTGATTGACTGACTTTGCTTAGCATAATACCCTCTAGTTCCATTCACATCAGACATAATTTTAATAAAAGAAGCCACACACACACACATAAAAAGTGCCTATTATATGATCCCATTTACTGTCTGTTCATGAACAGGTGGGATCTATGTTGATAGAAGCCAGATTAGCTACAACCTGTGGAGGAAATGGCTATGACTGGAAAGGGGCATTAGTTAGTCTTCTGGAGTGTTAGAAATACTCCTTGTCTTCTTCTGAGGATGGTTACATATGTGTGTACCTACATATAAGTACCCTGAATACTCAAGATCTGGCCACTTTATGCATGTTATATCTCAATTTTTAAAAATTAAGTCTAAAATGATATATTCCTACATACTGTGAGAGTTATATATGCCATATCTTGAAAGTAAAATGGTATAATGGGTATGTTCCAGAGAACATGCAATAGTATAACAGATAAAGAGGATGGATTTTGAAGTTAGAAACAACTAGATTTGAATTCCATCTCTATCACTTGTTAGCTCTGTGAATTTGGGCAATTTATTTAACTTTTCTCTCAGTGTCCTTTCTCTGAAAATGGGAACAAAAATAGTACCAACTTCATAAGATTGTTGTAAGAATCAAATGAGAAGTGCTTTAAAAAGTGTGTGAGTCACGGTTAAGTATTCAGTAAATATTCCTACTGCTGCTAAAGGTAAATGTGGAAGGTCCCTTTATTGATCCAACACATGAGCATGCCTATGTGTGGGTACCCATTTGCACAAACACGTATGCACACAAACACATACACTCAGACTCTCTATGAATGAGTCTATTCTACTGGCCAAAATTACCAAGAAAGAAAACAAGAAGATAAGAGAATAACAGACAGGGTGATACCACTTCCATGGGGAAAAAAAAAATCATGAGACAAAAATATTTTAAATATGCATATTTGTATTTCCATAAAACATTTTGCAAAGTCTCAAATAAAAATTTCAAAAATCCTAACAGAAAAAGAATATATGTTAATATTCAAAATCAGTATTCAAAATTATCACTTAGAATTACAAACAGAAAATTGAAACTGCATCAGAAAATTAACATACAGATTTGTAAATGCAATTGTCTTTCCTTTCTGGTAGCATTAAGATCAACCATTAACTATGCAGTGAACAATATTAAATATCATTCGTCATACTAATAAATGCTGAAACACACCCTGAGATTCCTCTACTTGGGCAAAAATTAAGAAAACAGTAATAACACTTTCTTATAGATTATTAATCAGAATTGGATTTGTGGCCTACAGAACCAGGAATAAATATCAGGGGACCAATGGCTAAAAGACAGCCAGCACTCTGAAGAGAATTTTCAGATTGCAAATGAATGTAGCACAAGCTTAATAACTGTATTATGAAAATAAAATGATCACAAAAATACTAAAAGGAGTCTCCCAAAAAAGATTCTCATTAGCAGACAATGCAAACTTTAAGGGAAAATACAATATCTTAGGGATAATTCAGAACCCCAAAAAACAAAAAGACAAAGATCTTCCCATGTTCAAAATTTATCATACAAGTTGTCTGTGTGTTTTTTTTATCACTACATACCAACATTTTTTCCCATGTTTTTTTATCACTAAATACCAACAGTTTAATTTTCCAAGATAAAGAGAGACAGGAAGACATACATGAAAGAAATACATTTAATAATATTAATAATAGTCAAAGTTATATCCTATTTCCTCTCTAAGTGCTTTTCATGTTTTTACTAATTCAATGAGGTAGATTCTATCATTATTCTCACTTCACAGATGAGGAAACTAAGGAATAGACAAATTAAGTAACTTTCCAGTGTCGCACACTAATAAATAAAAGAGCTATGATCATCTGAATTCAGTTCGTAGACCTCAACATCTATGCTTTCACCATCCACCCATTTAAACTAAAGATATTAAAATTATGTAAACCTAGTGATAAGCATGTACTCTTGATGTAATGTGATGAGAGTGGCACTTTTTTTATGGTGATCCTCTCCCAAACCCAAAACCCATCTAACCACGAGAAAAATATAAGAAAACCTGAAATTGACAGACATTCTACAAAATACTTGACCAACACTATTCAAAACTGCCAAGGTCATCAAAAACAAAGTAGGTTCATGGGTGCCTGGGTGGCTGAGTGGGTTAAACCCTCTGCCTTCGGCTCAGGCCATGATCCCAGGGTCCTGGGAACAAGCCCCACATCAGGCTCCCTGCTCAGCAGGGAGCCTGCTTCCTCCTCTCTCTGCCTGCCTCTCTGCCTACTTGTGACCTCTGTCTGTCAAATAAATGAATAAAATCTTTAAAAAAAAAAGTAGGTTCAAAAAACTATCACAGGGATGAGTTAAGATGATGGATGAGGAGGGTAACTCTAAATTGCCTCATCCCTTGAACACGACTAGATAAATATCAAATCATTCTGAACACAAAGAAATTGATCTGAGAACTAAGAGAACAAAATGCACATCTAGAGGTAGAAAATGGCCACATTGTTTTAAGTAAGAGCTGTGGAGAGTTGATGTAAGTGGAGGAAAGAATTGTAAGGCTGCAGATGGGTGGTAGCCCTGATCAGGGAAAGAAGAACAGGAGAGAAAGAGAGAGAGAGCAAGAGAGTGACAGAGAGAGTGTGCAAGCTGCACACAGGGAATTGCACAAGAAAAACTCTTCCCCAAAACCATTGACTGGGAAAATGAAAAGAGCTGACAAAGCAGGTTTTTATAAGCAGTGGAGGTCAAAGTCTGAAGTTTTAGACGTCCACACCATTGCCAGAATAATGCTGGCAGACTTAGTGGTGCTCTGGTGAGGAAGGAGGGTGGAGGCCCAGGAGAAGGCAGTGTGGTCTTGAGGATTCCCTGGGTTGCACAGAGAGAAACAGTTCTCCTTCTTGGAGTGCATTTGGGAGTGGTGGCATGGCCTCTCCAGGGACAAAAGAGCTGGAGGGTGCCAATGTCCTACCCTGTTCACTAGAATAGGAACAAACACACCTGTGAGGCAGCAAACCTTCATGCTGGCTTTTTGCTGCACTTTACCATAAACTCTGAACCACTGCACAGTCATGGAACTGCTTTACTAGGACAAACCAGCACTAGCCACAGCATAGTGAGACCCTCCCCTACAGGATCAGCATGGGTCCGCACCACATGGGTCCCTAAAGTTTGGAGTTTTGAAACCTAGCTGCACACTTGATATTAAACACAGAAATATTGTGCTGCCTGGCAGGGAGACAGCTTAAACACAGACATGGTGAAGGTAAGGATCTGACAGAAGCCAGAGACACAGAAGGGAGAAGGTTTGCTCTTCTGGGAGGTCTTTCTAAAGAGTGACAGGTGTGAACTCCCCACTCTGGGGATGAGAGAGAAGATGACGCCATTTTCCCCCTGTCCATCAATACTGACCAACTTCAGTGAGCAATACAGCACCTTGCCCCCTATTGGAGTTTGGAGCTACTTACATCAAGCCCTCCACCCTGCAGGTGCATCTCCACTAGGGCAAGTCAGCCTAAGAATCAGTGCAGCAGGCCTCTCCCCCAGGAAATCAGCACAAATCCTTCACACACACCAAGTCTACTGATCATAGAGAGCTGCTAATCTTCAGCTGTAGGAGAAATAGGATCTACCTTTTTTTAACAAGCAGACCAAAACACACCTAACTAAAACTTGTCAAATAGTGGAAAAGGTCTAAACACCCCCAACTTTAGGCAAGGAGAAACTCTGCAGAGACAGTCCTGACAAAAGGAGCAGCCAAACACAAGAGCAGAGTGCATACTTTGAAACATCTCCCGAAGTACCAGCCCCAAGACAATACAAGACCTCTTCTTAATATAGCCATTACTCTAAAGAGCAGGAATATAACAGGCTTTCCTAACAATCACACACAAAAACAGTGATCTTGACAAAAAGACAAGACAGGGAAATTCACCCCAAAAGAAAGAACAGGAAGAAGTAACATCAAGGGATTTAATCAAAACAGGCATAAGATGCCTGAACCAGGATTTAAAACAACAATCATAAGGATTCTAGCTTGAGAAAAGCATAGAAGACACTAGAGAATCCCTACTTCAGAGATAACTAAAAACTAGTTAGGCTAAAATAAAAAAATATTATAACTGAGATGCAAGACCAAATGGATACAATGACAATGAGGATGGACAAAGCAGATGAATGAATCAATGATTCAGAAGATAATGTTATGGAAAATAATGAAGCTGAAAGGAGGAGGGAAAGAAAAGTATTGGATCACAAATGTAGACTTAGGGAACTCAGAAACTCCTTAAAGTATAACATTCACATTATAGGAGTCCCAGAAGAAGAGAGGGAAAAGGGGGCAGAAGGTGTATTTAAGCACATTATAGCCAAAAACTTCCCTAATCTGGGGAAGGAAATACAATCAAAAGCCAAGAGGTACAGAGAACTCCCATCAAATTCAACAAAAGCTGGCCCACACCAAGGCATATTTATAGTCAAATTTACAAATTACACAAACTAGGAAAGAATCATGAAAGCACCAAGGGAAAAAAAGTCTTTAACCTATAAGGGAAGACAAATCAGGTTCATAGCACATCTGTCCACAGAAACTTAGCAGGCCAGTAGAGAGTGGTACAATATATTCAATATGTTGAAGGGGAAATATGCAGCCACGAATGCTCTATTCAGCAAGGCTGACATTCAGAATAGAAGGAGAGAGAGTTTCCCTAACAAAAACTAAAGGAATTTATGACCATGAAACCAGTCCTGCAAGAAATATTAAAAGGGACTTTTTCAGCAGGAAAGAAAGACCAAAAGCAACACAGACTAAAAAGGAACAGAGAACATCACCAGAAACACCAATTTTATAGGTAACACAATGGCACTAAATTCATATCCATCAATAATCACTCTGAATGTAAATGGACCAAGTGCGCTAATCAAAAGGCAAAGGATATCAGAATGGATTTAAAAAAAAAAAAAAAAAAGACAGGTGCACCTGGGTAGTTGGTTAAATGTCTGCCTTCAGCTCAGGTCACGATCCCAGGGTCATGGGATCGAGTCCAGCATTAGACTCCCTGCTCAGCTGGGAGTCTGTTTCTCCCCTCTCCCTGTTGAGTGCTCTCTCTCTCTCTCTCTGTCCATTAAATAAATAAAATCTTAAAAAAAAAAAAAAAAAGACAGGGCACTTGGGTGACTTAATCATTAAGTGCCTGCCTTCAGCTCAGGTCATGATCCCAGGGTCCTGGAATCAAGACCCACATTGGGCTCCCTGCTCAGTGGGAAGTCCACTTCTCCCTGTCCCACTTCCCCTGCTTGTGTTCCCTCTCTCTCTGTGTCTTTCTCTGTCAAATAAATAAAATCTTAAAAAAAAAAAAAGGACACGTCTATGTGCTGTTTACGAGAGACTCATTTTAAACTTAAAGGCATCTACAGATTGAAGGTGAGGGGATGAAGAACCAACCATCATGGCAATGGATGTCAAAAGAAAGCTGGAGTAGCCATACCTATATCAGGAAAAAAAAACACTAGATTTTAATGCAAAACTATCACAAAAGATGAAGAAGGGCATTATATCATA
Source organism: Lontra canadensis (assembly GCF_010015895.1). NCBI lineage: Eukaryota > Metazoa > Chordata > Mammalia > Carnivora > Mustelidae > Lontra > Lontra canadensis. Next base: position 2,300,708 of record NW_022631159.1, read on the forward strand.
ATTAAGGGGTCTATACATGAAGAAGACCAAACAATTGTAAATATTTATGCCTCCAACTTGGAAGCACCCAAATGTTTAAATCAATTAAGAACAAACATAAAGAGGGTGTCTGGGTGGCTCAGTGGATTTAAAGCCTCTGCCTTCTGCTCAGGTCATGATCCCAGGGTCCTGGGATCGAGCCCCGCATCAGGCTCTCTGCTCAGCAGGGAACCTGCTTCCCTCTCTCTGTCTGCCTGCCTCTCTACCTAATTGTGATCTCTGTCTATCAAAGTAAATAAATAAAATCTTAAAAAAAAAGAACAAACATAAAGAAACTCGTTGATAATAATACAATAATAAGTAAGGAATTTTAATATCCTTCTGTGAGAAGGATAATGGACTGATCACCTAAGCAGAAAATCAACAAGGAAACAATGACTTTGAATGACACGCTGGACCAGATGGACTTAACAGATATACTCAGAACATTTCACTTAAAGCAGCAGGACACACATTCTTTCTGAATGGAGAATGGAACGTTCTCCAGAATAGATCACATACTGGGTCACAAATCAGCCCTCAACAAGTACAGAAAGACTGAGATCTTACCATGCATATTTTCAGACCACAATATGAGGAAACTTGAAGTCAATCATGAAAAGAAAATTTGGAAAAACCACAAATATATGGAGGTAAAAGGACATCCTGCTAAAGATGAAGGTTTTAATCAGGAAATTAAGAAATAAAAATACATGTAAACAAAAGAAAATTAAACAACAGTCCAAAATGTTTTGGATGCAGCAAAGGCAGTCCTAAGCAGGAAGTATATTACAATACAGGCCTCATCATGATGTGTGGAATTGTTGAATCTCTGTATTGTACACCCAAAACTAATATGATACTATATGTTAATGATACTAGAATTTTTTAAATTATTTTTTTATTTATTTTAGAGAGAAAGAGAGCACGTGGGGAGGGGGAAAGAGAGAGGGAGAGAGAAACTTTAGCAGGCTCCTCACTGAGCTCAGAGCCTGATGCTGGACTTGATCTCAGCCCTGAGATCATGACCTTAGCTGAAACCAAGTGTCAGACACCCAAGTGACTGCACCACTCACAGACCCCTGGAATTAAAAAAAAAAAAAAATAGTAAAAAAAAAATGTTGGATAGGAGACAACCCTCCCCCAAAATAAAAGAGAGTCTACTCTGAATTCCAGTAGAAGTGTCAAGTAGAGCCATTAATGTTTGTAGCTTGCTGCATTACTACTATATTTCTTTAATTTTAAGGTGCACATTTTGATGTATTTTAATGTTTCTTAAATTGGGATTGCACCCTAAAATCAATGTATGATTTAACATAGTAGGTTTTCCCTCCTAGAAACATACTAAAATAAACATGTGTCTTACAATTGATTGTATCTCACAATCGAGGAAATAAAGTAATTATGCTATTGCCATAGCAGGAGTGACAATTTTAAGACAAGAATAACTAAGCAACCACAGAGTAGAGTCCAGGCTTTAGGTTTTTCATTTTATAGCAAATCCACCACAATAGTCAGAACCTTTAAAAGATCATGAGTTGCCTATTAATAACCTGATTGTTCTGCACTCTGCACTCTCTGGATATGTCAGTCAAACTGCTGTGGCCCCGATATTTTGCTGATTCAAAACCCTCAGTGCCAAGCTTCAGTACTTCAGCACCCCCACCACAAGTCTTCCCAGTTAGTTGTTGGAGTCCTCCATGCTCAGAGCTAACCTTTCCTTTCTATGCTCTCTGTAGATGTCCACTCTGTGCCGAGTCACTTTAGGAAAGATGTTATCTCCTGGTACCCCAAATTTAAATATTATCGAGATAAATTTCCCTGCTTAGTTAAGGGTCAAGTAATCTGTATCCATTGCAGACATTTTAGCAGCAGTCTGCACATGTTGGAATTGCATGTAATTCAGAAAAATGTGTTGGCTGGGGAGGAGGGTGATAGTGAGAAGCAAGTCCCAATCTTGGCATTTTACAATCTCCCACTCCCTTTTAAGGCATCCTCAGAATCCTAGATCATGACTAGAAAAATATGCCAAACCCTCAGTTTCTTGGCAGAACACAAGCAATCTCTATTTATGAGCCCATCGCTGACCAATTCTTTTCTCGCTCACATATCACCTTTGCCCACTTTCTTCCCTAGATGACTCCACACTGTTGCCACAGAACATATCTTCCAACATGCTATCTTCCAACATGCAAAAAGAAAACAAAAGTCAAACTTCTGGAAAGGGAGACTCTGTAGCCCCACACTTCCCTCATCCAAATGAAAAGAAGGGAATGAGAACACCTTACATTGGTTCCCTCCCATTCTGCCTTATATTTAGCTTAGTTCATAGGCTTCTCTTTCATCTTAAGCCAAGAGAGCAATTTCTGGTTCAAAGTCAGGGGGAAATCCTAGAATATTAGCATTTCTGCAAGCATCAAAGGAAAAGTCTATTATCCAAAACAAAATAGTCTTTATGGAGCACTTGCTATATTTTGTAGGCCTTTATGTATACACGCTTCATGATTCCAACAAGAAGAATCTTGGGGGTTTTTGTTTGTTGGTTTGTTTTGTCTATCTCTTTTTTATTATTAATTATTTTTATTAACATATAATTTATTATTTGCCCCAAGGATACAGTTTTGAAAATTGTCAGGCTTACACACTTCACAACACTAATGACATCACATACCCTTCCCATGTCCATAACCGAAACACCCTCTCCACACACCCCCATCCCACAGCAAACCTCAGTTTGTATTCAAATGTCCAGTCTGCCATGTATAAGCTGCAGAGACTTGGGCAAATTTCTTAATCTTCCTGCC